>NC_029793.2:41545959-41556910 GCF_000816755.2 Arachis ipaensis | reverse complement strand
AGGCCTCAAAGCCCAAGAAGCACAACTGAAGCTCAATATAGAAAGTGTATAAATAGGATAGAAGTTAAGTTAGAGAGGACTTTTTACCTTCACTTTTAGCTAGTTTTCATATCTTTGTAGTTGAATTCAGAGCTATGACTCACTAAACCCCCTTTCTTTGGGTTAGGGAGCTCTATTGTAATTCAATGAATCAATAATAGTTTTATCTTCTTCTTCAATCTTTTCTCTTGAATTTTGTTAGAAAGCTTCTCGATTTAATTCCATTGAGTAGTTGTCTTGGGAAAGAAACTACTCATACTTGGAATCCTTCGGAGCCTTGGGAAAGGAATGGAGGATTCATGCTAGAGAAGCTTTCTCACAGTGGATTGGATTGGGGTTTGGATGGATATTGTGACATGTAATCCTACCAAATTGTGGTTCATGAAATTGTGTGGTATAATCAGTGATCAAGCATCATCTCTTCTTATGAACATTTAAACCAAGGGATTGGGAATTTGTTTGTTTTTAGAGAGAATTGGTGAGCCAAGGGATTGGGATCCAATCATATAAGATTGCCAAGCAAAATTCAATGAATGCATTGGTTGAGGAAGAGATTTACATGTTTTGATTCGGAGATTTCAATATCTCCTAAACCCAATGAATTCCCCATTTCTGATTTCCACTTTCTCTTTACATTCTGCAATTCAATTCTTGCAATCATCCCCATTCCCTTTTAATTTCAGCAATTTACATTCTGCTCTTTAATTCATGCAATTTAAGATTCAGCCATTTAATTTTCTTGTCATTTACTTTTCCCGCCAATTTTACATTCCGCAATTCTCATCTCAAATCTTGATTCCGCTCAACTAGAACACACTTCTAATCCGAATTGCTCACTCAACCAATCCTTGTGGGATTCGACCTCACTCTATTGTGAGTTTTTACTTGACGACGATAACCGGTGCACTTGCCGGAAGGAATTTTGCCGATCGTGCAATTTCCTAAATCGTAGCATAACACGTTTATGCACATCAAACATATAATTAGAAGATTATAGAGAACCAACATGTGCTTTTTTGTTATTGTTCAATAAAAAATATTTCATAACAAATATTTTCTCTCTATCTCCATTCTCTCATTTTTCTGATCCACTGTAACTTTTAACGGCTTAAGTTTTCACAATGATAATATAGAATAACTCGTGACAGATACTAAAATAAAGAAATAGAGACCACTTATATCCATGAAAACTTATGACTTTTTCTCTTTTATCTCTTTCTTTCTCTTTAGTTAAGTTTCTTTAGGAGGTGTATGTACATAGAAGAGACACAAAAATTCTTATCAAAATTCTGTCATACGACTTTCAACAAAGCAAGAAATAAAGAACAAGATAAATCATATAAAAAAATCGAGAAGGAAATCAAACAAAAAATAAGAAAGCAATATTTTTTAGTTTGTGTGTATCAAATTTTTTTTCTTAGACATGGATAATCTTTAATCTCAATAAGTACTAGCTAAATATATAATATTATATCTAAAATTAATTAACTTAATTTATTATGCTTTTCCTTTTGGTTGCAAAAAAGACATTTTTTCCCTATTAGATATGAGTACTTTCTTTTATGTTTTTGTTTTGATTTTTTTTTTGGAACATTTTTTTATTATTCATCATCGTTGTTTCCATTTTTTCTACTCCATGTTTGATTCACACCATAAAATTATGATCATAGTTGTTTTGTCGCTCGCACACTTTTTAAAGAAAATATAGCTAAAAAGAAAGAAAAAAACATGGTAAAAAATCAAGTGGTATCTGATAACTAATCACTTGTTATTTTAAATTATTGTTATTCTATATGTATAACAGGATTAGATTGGAATCTTAAATAAAAAACTACTTGACCACCATTATTAGACTAATAAAATTTAAAAATTTATTTTTGGCAGTTTTAGATTGTTTTGGAAGAGTTATGCATGTTATAATTTATGTTTTCTTGAATAGTAAATAAGTAGAATACAATTTTTTTCAACAAGTTCAGGAAAGACCTTAGTTAATTTTCTCAAAATCTATTCAAGGAAATTGTGCTGTGATACATTAATATCCTTAATGTTTAACTATAACTTTATTAAAATCTTATTCAAGTTTGATAGACTTTAATTATGTTTTACTAAGTGATTAGTAAACTTGTTAATAGGATTAATTGGGAGTAGCATACAGAAAATCTGTTTTTAACCGCATATTTTTGTGTTTTATTCTGAATTATTTTTTATTTTTGAGTCTGTTGCAAATGTTAGTCATAACCCAGTTTAGAAGATATTGTTTACTCTTTTCTAAAAAAGGCCGTATTAAAATATGAATTAGTGCTGTGTTTTACTTTTAAGTATTCATTGTATTTTGCCATGTAATCTTAATAATTTAATTGCATTCTTTTCATGAAAGATGTGATTTTTAGTTCGGACTAATCATTTGTTTGGTTATATTGAAATTTTAAAATTATTTCTTTTTTTTATTGGTATTTTTGTAGATTATACTCTCTAATAAATGTTATTAGTTCCTGTGAAGGTTTGAAAATATGCTAAGAAACTGCGGTACAGTCGTATCCCCAATGCTGGCACTGTTGACAAAACTTGGTATATCAATGCTCAGACGTCCAAAAAAATAGATTATTCCGTCCACCACGTATTGAAACGCGACTAGCTCTATCAACTCAAAAAGATGTTAGTGAAGCTTTCGCATGACGCACAAAGACTGAATATGTTGCTAAGCCTGCCCAAATATCTTTGAAGAATGAAGATTATGATCCTGAGGCTGATGAGGTTGAGTCATGAGATGATCACGTTGAAAACTTATATGTCGAAGAAGAAGCATTACACTATAACAATCCCAATGGTCGCAATGATATGGATTATTGGAGTGTTATTGTAAGCGGTAAAAAAATTTTTTTGCTGTCTTGATTATTTAATTATGATTGGATTACTTTGGTATTCTATTTAATTTTTAGGTAACGATAATGCAACTAAACCTTGTAATTTGTTTCTTAGATGATGGCGTAACAAAAATGATGAAGTTGTATCGAGGAGGCTATAGTACTTCCTCCTGGTAGATAGATCATTATGGAGTTTAATGCAGAGTTGCAACCGATCAGTGAGATAGCTAGATTATTAAGTTGGTTTCTATGGATTTTGGGTGCTGACTTTCAATTTTTTTCCCATTAATAAACAGAATTGGAAGACAATGGACATTGCTCTGAATGAACATGCATACGACATAATTAAGGTATAATGTTAATTTTCATAGCTCATTATGTTATGTAAAACAAGATCTATATGTCCTTATTTTTTCTTTTATTGACATGCATCGTATTGTGTCTCAAATTTTTAGCGAACCTTTCGGTATAACGAGGATAACAATGGAAAAAAAAGCAGGTAATGATTCAAAGAATAGAAAAAATTTGGAAGGAATTAAGAAACAACTTACTTCACAAGTTTTATGACGAGAGAAAGAGTTTAGAAGAAAATGCTAAGCATAAACCGTCAGGAATAAATGCACAGCAGTGGAAATGGTTCCTTCAATATCGTTTGAAGGACTCTACGAAGGTAATTAACATTGAATTGGCACTTCATTTAGTGTTGCAATTTTAAACATTTTGAATACTTGAATAAAATGATTGATTGAAAGTAATAGAATTAAAAACCTAAAACACCAATTCAATAAGTTTCTAACCCTTAAAAAAAGAACGGGGCACTATTAAGGAGTCATTACGTTCTAAAATTCATTGCATAATCAATTGTATTTGTGTCTTTATTTATAGAAAAAGTGTAGACAAAATGCTCTAAATCGGTTGAAGCAACTTTATACACATATTGGGGTTTCTAAGACAACAGCAAGGCTAAAGGATGAAGAGGTAATTATGTGTGTATTTCTTTCATCTATTTTTTTGTGTTTGTGATATTCTTTCGAAACATGTATGATTGTGTTAACATTTAATGTGGTTATAGGAGAAAAAATAGCAAAGGCGAATTGGTAGAGGACAGATATGGACTATGACTAAAAAAAGGATGGCTTGTATATGAATGATGATGCATGTATTGTTGGAGTAAGTATTGGTTAATAATTATTTACATCTCTTGCTCTATTCATGTTGCTAACTTCAAGATCACAATAACCCAACTCTGGTATGTCTGTAGGAAGTGATTACGAATATTGAGAGCCAAGATAGTTCCTTGAAGGGGATTTCACTTATTGATTCACTTGTGCAAGTCCTTGGAAAGGAGCATTCAGAACGAGTTCGGAGGTTAGGTTTTAGACCAAGTCCAACCAAAATTATTCGTAATAATACACAACAATCGAATTCTGGAGAGCAAATTAAGGGGTATTAAAGGGAGATTACAGAATTGAAGGCAACAGCAGAGAATTAAAGGTAAAGGCAGCAGAAAATAAGGCAAAGACACAGACCATGGAAAATCTGGTAAGATACATAATCCAACAGCAAGGAGACACCTTGCCACTTGAAATTGATGCACAACTGAAGTCTTTGGGGAGTGCAACAAAATAAAGATCTTTTAACAATTTAATTTTTTTGTTTCCTTTATGAACAGTGCATTTTGAGGATAAATTATTATTAACTATTTTATTTTGTAATCTATATGTATGATTTGGATTATTCTAGCATTGTGTTTTACATCAATTATGTTTTTTTATATTATTGCAAACATAATAAGTTAAATTAATACGTAACATTTTCAAATTAAAAGATTTTTTAAATGTTGATTGTGATATAAACCCAAAATTCAAATAAATTATTTAAATGAAAAAAAAAGTTTAGTGGTAGTTACCATTAAACGCTACAAAATCCAACTTTTTTAACTAAAGTAAATAGTGCCGGTTAGAGCTAAAAATGTCTCAAATCAGTCTTGGAAAACAGTAGCGGTCGTTAATCGCCACAGAACATTTTTACCGCTAAAACCAGTTTAGCAGCGGGTATTCCAATGGTCAGATAAAATCGCCGGTAAAAGTTTACCGGCGTCGTTAGTTTCAGCGGTCATTCAACCGCTGTTGTATGTTTAGCGGTGGCCAAAAAACTGCCACAATCCGAACTTTCAACCGCCGCTATCTGCCACTCCTGTTGTAGTGCTATTAGATCAAAGGATGGTATTGTTCTTAATGTGGCTTCAAGCAGAATTGGATCTCTATTTTTGAATAATGGAAGAATCGCTCATTCAAGATTCAAAATCCCATTAAACATTAATAATATTCAATTTGTAACATTAGATAAGGTACACCACTTGCAACTTTGATTATCAAAGCCAAATTGATAATATGGGTGAAGCTCCAATAATAAGTAGATACTTCTTTGAGGCATTGGATAAATGCTTGAGAGATATTTTGAGAGTTTCTGGATTATATAATGAGAATTTACCATTTAGAGAAAACGTAGTTGTATTGGATGGAAATTTTAGACAAATATTACCTGTTATTCTTTAGAACACAAGGCAAGATATAATGTAGTAATCTCTCATTTTATCTTATTTGTAGGATGATTGTACAATTCTTAGGTTGACAAGGAATATGAGAATGTTACTAAGAAAGCTCATCCAACAATGTTGAATTAAGAAATTTTGCAGATTGGTTATTGAAAATAGGAGATGGGTTAATAGGAGATTCAACAGATGAGAAGTTTATAGTTGAAATTCCTTCAACCATTTTGGTACAAGATATCTCAACTTCATTAGATAATCTTATTGATTTTGTTTATCTAGATATGCTAGTAAATTTATTGAATATCAGCTACCTTAAAGATAGAACAATACTAGCTCCTATATTAGATGTTGTAGCAGATGTTAACGACTACATGGTGTCAAAGTTACTCACTACTATATACTTGATTTTTACTAACATTTAAAAAATCTTATCGGTTATCAAATCATATTAAAATATTACCTAGTGTATATTAGTAACATTCTAACAAATGTTAAATATACTCTATAGTTACTAAAGTGTTTTACCGACACTCTTCTATAGATTTAGTAACATTTAGTAAAAATGTTACAAAAGATATTTTATAGTAATATTATGAGAAATGCTAAAATAGACCATTCATAGTATACTTTTTTAATATTTTAAAAAATATCACAATAAGTCTTTATAATAACACTTTAATAATTGTTACAATTTGTCTTTTTTGCCAACATTAAAAAAATATTACAAAAGATCTTTATTAATAATAAGAAAAATATTACGATAGATATTTAGTAACATTTATAGGTATAGTAACTATTTACCATTTTCACATTTAAATATGTAATTATTTTTTTTATTTTTACATAAAACATTGAAAAGATATTACTATTAATTAGAAAAAAATTAATAAGCAAATTAGAATTTTCTTTTCCTTTAACATTGTCTAAAGTTACTGTAGAA
Source organism: Arachis ipaensis (assembly GCF_000816755.2). Lineage (NCBI taxonomy): Eukaryota > Viridiplantae > Streptophyta > Magnoliopsida > Fabales > Fabaceae > Arachis > Arachis ipaensis. Next base: position 41,550,513 of record NC_029793.2, on the reverse strand, counting down.
TAATCCTAAAAGAAACAAATTAGATCATAGAGTCTAAATAATCTCTAAGTTGTCATCATCAATCAAGGTTAACAAATCAAACAAACAAGTTAGAACATAAAATCTAACTCTTTCCTAATTCGTCATCTCAATATTACTAACATATCATTTTCTTCTTTTTTTAATCTTTTCTTATGTTGCTCATACTTCATTTTCTCTAATTTCAAAGTCAAGAGCCTCTTGAGTAAGAGAAGAATAAAGAGCCTGCAAAAAGATAAGTATTTTCAGGCATCAATATCATAATTCTCGGTGAATAAGAAGGAAAAAGCAATATCAACTTTATTTAAGGTTTAAACATATTACTTCAACCAATCTAAAAATGATTATTACAAAGCATGAATCATAAATGCTATTTTTCCTTCTTCGGTTTTAGTTCTAAATATACTTACTGTTTTTATAGGTGAAAGAATCACATTCTTCTCTCTTGTTCGAGGTAATGACTTAACATAAAACTTAGAAATACCTTCTGTTATAGTAGGTGATTTGAGAATATTTATACTATCTGACTTTAATTTACTTGGAACCTATAATATAAGAAAATGAAAATTATTAGACCACCTATAATATAGATGACTTTGATTTACTATGACTATTGAGGGAGCAACTTATAATTGATTATTAAGAGAAAAATGCAAAAAATGATATAAGCACCTCTTTCTCAACAATAGAAACTTCATGATTTGTTGTTGCAGTAGCTTCTATTTCCTTCATATTTAAAGTAGTTGGCATAAAAGAGAGATTTAGAGTCTCTACTCCTGGAATATTTTTCTGTAGTTGATTCAAACATATTAAATCCTAGGGTTGGAAGTGAGTCAAGCCAGCTCATGAGCCAGCTCGATCTCGACTCGTTAATAGCTCGATAAGCTGAGCTCGTGAGCTGGTGAGCCAAGCTTGAGCCTGATATATTTAATCTATATTTTAATATTTTAATATACACATTAAAATAATAATATATAATTTTACATATATATTTTTTGATTTATTTGTTTGTCAATACAAAAAAAATTGTGAGTTCCCAAAATGAATTTTTATCAAATTTCAATTCTAATTTCTATTTTTTAGGGAACAGAAAATATAATTAATTAATGCGGTCTACTCATTTAGATTTTTAATAAATTAGAAATCCAAAAGACAAACAAACCTAAAGGGATAAAATCATGAAATAAAGTGTGGCGGTACAAAGTACCTTTATATTCACAAATCCCAATGGTCAATGACAATGAACAGAGAGAACCAGAGAGGAATAGGAAGAGTTTTTCCCAAAATAAAACCTCTTGACTTGCAGTGAATTGGTGATTTACTTCATTGTCTCATATAACAAATTACTTTGTTCGTCAATCTACTTTGAAAAAACTTGATTACTTTGAAATCTGATATTTCTTTTTCTGGGAATCAATTATTTTATGTTCTTTCAATTTTTGTTTTTCTCTTTTTATTGATTTTTTTATCTTTAGAGTTCCTTTTTATTTATTTTCAACAATTTATTTTTCTAATGACAGTATCATGGAAATTTCTGAACCTGAAAATCAATTGTTAGTGTTGGCTTCAAATGAAAACGCAAATAATATACAAAATGAAGAACTACTTCTTTCTATTGATGGAATATCATCACCAGAAATACAAGTGGAACTTGAAGCAGAAGCATTAGACAACAATGAAGGAGAAAATCAAAGTGGAGAAGATGAAGAGGTAGAGGACAATGAAGATGAGCGTGTCATTCACAAAAAATAAAAGGAAGAAAACCTTCTTTGTCTGACAACATTTTAAAGAAGTGAAATTGTCTAATGAGGTTGTGAAGAATCAATGTGTTCATTGCAAAAGAAAATATGCTATAACTGACTCAAAAGCTACAAGTCAATTGAATAGGCATTTGAAGAACAATTGTCCTAGCTACAGAAAAATAGTGTTGGCAAAACAAAAAAAGTTGAACTTCCTTCAAAGCAATTCAGCAGAGCATTCAAATGTCATTGGTCCTATTTTAGTGACTCCTGGTGGAAAGTATGATCATGCAAGACAAAGAGAAGCAACAACACATTGGTTAATGATGCACGAGCATTCATTCAGCATTGTTGAAGATTTTGGTTTCTCATCAATAATGAAGTGAAATAATACAACTTATGAGAAAATTGGTAGAAAAACACTGAAAAGTGATTGTCTCAAAGTATATGAAGCTGAAAAGAAGAAGTTAAAGGCAAGTTTAAAAGATGTGAGTAAAATCAGTTTAACTATTGATTTGTGGAAATCATAGAACCAGAAAATTAAGTATATGATTATCACAGGTCATTACGTTGATACAAATTGGATACTGTAAAAACGAGTTCTTAGTTTTAATCATGTTCTTCCACATCAACGTGGTGTTGATATTGCAGATGCCATTTTCAAATGTCTTATGGAATGGGGTATCTAATCAAAGATTTATTTTATATCTGTAGATAATGCATCCTATAATGACTCATGCTTAAGGACATTGAAGGACATGATTTCAAGGCATAGAAAATTGCTTTATGGAGGAAAGTTGTTTCATGTGCGATGTTGTGCACACATCTTAAACTTACTTGTTCAAGATGGATTGGGGAAAATAGCAGGAACAATTGAAAATATACGTGAGAGTGTGAAGTTTATCAATCGGTCTAAGGCAAGGTTGCGTACATTCTCCGAGATTATTCTACAATTGCAACTTCCTGGAAGAAAATTGATTCTTGACTGTCCTACACGATGGAATTCAACTTATCAAATGATATCTACATTATTACACTTTAAGGAAGTCTTCCCTCAATTTCAAGATCGTGAGCTAAATTATAGATATCTTCCTGACCACGAAGAATAGGATAAAGTTGAAAAAATAGCTGAAGTTGTACAAGTGATCAATTATGCAACCAATATCATATCTGGAAGTGAATATCCTACTACTAACCTTTATCTTGCTGAGGTATTTCGCATTAAATTAATTTTGGATGAAGCTGTTAGTAGTGGACCTTTTTTCATCAAGAAAATGGCTGCCAAAATGAAACTAAAGTTTGATAAATATTGGATTGAATGCTACCTTCTCATGGCTGTTGCTACTGTTTTGGATCCCAGATATAAATTGACAGGTCTTAAATTGTACTTTCATTAGATATATGGCAAGAAGCTACAAGAAATATGACATTAGTGTATCAAATCTTGACAGAAATATATCAAGAGTATGTCATTCTATCCAACGAGCAAGAAGGATCAACTTCACCAAGTTCAAGTGGCGAAAGTAGTATCAACTCTACAATGCAAAGTTCAAACTCCTCACAAACTGGGTGGTCAATAATGATAAATTTTGTAAAGGATGAAGAAGCAGTTCCAGCTTTAAAATCTGAATTAGAGACTTATTTGGATGAACCAAAATATTTTCAAAGAGAACATGATGCAACTAACTTCAGTACTTTAGAATGGTGGAAGGTAAATCGTGGAAAATATAGGATATTATCTAGAATGGAAGTTGAAGTTCTTGTTATTCCAATCTCAATTGTGGCTTCGGAGTCAACTTTTAGTGCTGGTGGAAGGGTAATTGATACATTTTGATCCTCACTAAGTCCGACTACATTTGAAGCTTTAATTTGTGGAGGAGATTGGCTTCGAGTTTTTTATGGCCTAAGAAACAAGTCTAAGGTTGAAGATAGCTCTGTGGAGATTGCATTACCAATTTAAGTTGTCAAATAAATATTCAAAACTTGATAGCTGATAGGTATAAGATTTAATATTTTTAGTTTGTTAAATATATGTATGCATTGTTTTTTATTTTGTTATATTAAAATATATAATATTTTTTATATAGAACTATAGATTATGTTCCTGTTATTTGAGCCAGCTCGTGAGCTTTCCATGAGCTGAGCTTGAACTTAAGAAATAGGCTCGATTGTTAATGAGCCGAGCCGTAAGCCAAACTCAATTTTTGTGAGCCGAGCTTGAGCTTGGTCTGGCTCGGCTCAGCTCGTCTCACTTCCAGCCCTATTAAATCCACACATCATTTGTGACTTCATTTCTTCCACTCTTTCTTGAAGTTTTGTTTCCATCTCCTTTTGCATCTTTTGTTGTATATTGTAACAGTCCAGACCACCCGCTAGCACGATATTGTCCGCTTTGGCACACAAGGTCTCACGGTTTTGCTTTTGACGATAGGGATGCTAGCCGAAGCCCCCACACTCACTCGTCAAAACGCGTCATGCTAGGGAGAGGTATCCACACCCTTATAAGGCATGCTTCGTTCCCCTCCCCAATCGATGTGGGCCTTACAATCCACCCCCCTAAGGGAGTCCAGCGCCCTCGCTGGCACATCGATCCGGGTTCTGGCTCTGATACCATTCTGTAACAGCCCAGACCACCCGCTAGCACGATATTGTCCGCTTTGGCACACAAGGCCTCACGGTTTTGCTTTTGACGATAGGGATGCTAGCCGAAGCCCCCCACACTCACTCGTCAAAACGCGTCATGCTAGGGAGAGGTATCCACACCCTTATAAGGCATGCTTCGTTCCCCTCTCCAACC
>NC_029793.2:41537059-41545389 GCF_000816755.2 Arachis ipaensis | reverse complement strand
AAAAAGAATTATATATAATATAAATTAAAAAATTATATATCTTACAAAAATTTTACTTGTTCCCTCACTCATTGGTTTTTCATCCCTTGGCTTATGTGTTAAAAAGAACATGTTCACCTGAAATGGTTCTTTTCTATAAGGATTTTTCATTGCCTATAAAAAAAATACAATCAACTAAAAAGGAACCAATGCAATAAGACAAGCATGAACACATTAATGTTACTTCTTCTTCACGTATTTCAACAAACATTTTTTATCCTGTTATATGTTGACTTGTGTTCTTTGCTTTACTAGGTTTATTCTACTTACTTTGTTTCTTTAAAATTATAAAAACATAATTGAATAATTAAGCCTAAAAATAAAAAAATTAATTAGTATGACTAATTATAGTATGGAGGAAATTACATGCTAAGAATTAGTATACCCTAATCATATCAAGGTTCTAAAATTGAACAAGAATCTTCTAATGATCATGTGGAACAGTATGAGGACAATTCTTTATATTGTAAGCTAGTGGCATATTTTTCTTAAAATACTATTTTTTCAACTGATTTTTATATGTCCTCCAAGATGAACCTAAAGTTTTGAAAATCCACTCTTTACCAAGTACTCCGATGTCAAACTTTTCCTAAATCATAATGATCATAGATATGATAATTAATATTTAGTTTTTAAAATCAACAAAAGAAAAATACCTAAGCTAAAAAAGTGTAAAAATGTAATATAATGGTAGCTTCCCACAAATCTTTCTAATTATCTTTAAGTCCATGCCAACTTGTGTATGTCAATGGAGCAAAGCGTGTATTTCTAACCAAAGTCCCCAAATGATTGCTTAACTTGGCTCAATTGCAACCAATTGGTTGACCACACTTATTTAATCTAATTGGCAACCGATCCTCATAGCTTAAACCATGAGTTTTAAGGCACTTCGTTAGCTGCTGATCTTGTTATGGGAATAATCAATAAATAAAAGGCAATTATGCAGAGAATACTATACATTTATTACTAGTATTAAACCAAACATAAAATATGATTACTTACTATCATTATCAGTAGTTTGGGATGCTAAACTGGTCCTATTTTCAAGAATGAGAAAGTTTAGAATAGATAGGAGAGAATTTCTAAAATACATCTATCTATTCATTCAATTTAATCTTGTAAAAGTACAATTTTAGCATTTCTTAGAGTGTGTTGGATCTTAATATGTGCATGTGTGTGTGTTGAAAAATCATTGTGAACTTAAGAGCCGATGCATAGCCAAACTTAGTGTATTTTGAAAAACTAAAATCTTTATAACTCTTTCATGATAGACTAAAGTTGGTCAAATGCAAACATCTTAAGGTGAAAAAGAAAGAAAGAAAGAAAGAGATAATATATAAACTAACATGATTTTGTCAATTTTCAAATAAAATCTGTTTAATTTAAGGTCTAGTTTCATTGCAATTGTTACGATAAAATATTAAACTATGATCTCCTTATTTTTACTTAATCTAACTAATAGAATTGTAACTGTTTTCTGTTATTTTAGTTATAAATAAGCTTTTAAAAACACTATATATAAAAAAAATCACATATCATTAGTAAATTAATAATAATCACAATACTCAAAATATATAAAAAAAAATGCAATAAAAGATCAATTGTTGTCATCATTAGTATCCGGTACTAAAAGTGTTTGTGGAGGGCTTGATGCAGTATCCTCCAGCTCACCAATGATATTAACCATAAACCACCTTTCAATCCTCTACTTTTCTTCACACATGATATTAATTGGGATCGACGGGACCTAATTCAGTTTGCTCTTCTTGTTCATATATGGTATCTCATTTAGATGTTTGACCTTAAAGCTTTGTCTTTCTTATTTTCCATAGCACTATAACAACTATAGAAGGTACATAAGATAAAATTTTAAGGTTAAATATAGGAGAAGTACCTCCCAAAATTTTCTACCAAACAATTAGCAAAAAAAATCAAACACAGGTTCAGTTGGAATGAAATGAAATTAATGAGGAAATGCATACTTAATTTTTTGCATGCTTAATTAAATAAACAAATAAAAAGTTCCAAATAGCTAATGATAAATAGATTTTTAATAAAAGAAAGTTACTCTACAGATTCTTTTAATTTGTAAATCTTGTTCCAAATGTCCTACAATTTCATTTTATCAGTATAACCATTACTCTATGGATCGTAAAAGCTTTACTCAAATGAAAGAATAGTAGAAATTGCATGCATCTTTTATTGAATTTACTAAGTTTTTTTCAATTTTCAATGACATTATAGTGCTAATATTACACAAACCACAAGTATAACAACTAAAGACAGAGATAAAAAAAATTACAAATACGAATCTAATATTTAATTTCAACCTTCTAATAGTATCAATTTGAAGATAAAAACACAACTGATTAATTCCTACTGCTTTGAGATTAAATCACAAATATGAAGTTTGAACTTCAGCTCTAATTCTTTTCCTAATAATTTAGAAAAAATATTATCAACGATAGCATTTTATAATCATCAAAATCTTAAACCTGGTGTCGACAAGAAACAGAAGTATATATATAACAAAGAGAGATGCACCTGCATACAATTATAAATACATTGAACCTTCAATTTTAATTGGGATGACGAAACTTTCCAAGAGTGGAAATTCTCATGGGAAAGGAAATTTTATCCACGGTATTTCAAGCATGTAAATTTTATTACTTGTATGAAATATTCAGAGTCTTTCTACTTCAGCTTTTGTAGTTGTTGTTCAATTTAATTTTTAATTTGCTATATTTAGTATTTCTAACTTCTAATACTATTATAATAAATGCATGTTGCACATATTGATAATTCTAAAAGGTTAAATTTTTATGAATAAAAAAGGCAAAATGATTTTAAGTCATCATTTGTGGAAGTATGATAGGGATAACGGTAAACGGAATAGGTTAAAACCTGAGTTCTTTGAGGGGTTGACAAGTTTGTTGCATATGTCTTGAACATGGATCCATTTAAGACCCAAGGGGTTTCAGGTGTCCGTACTATAAGTGTCAACTGACTACGGAGTTAAGACCTTCGGAGACAACACTTCATCTCTACTGTAAAGGGGTTTAAAGATAGGTATTGGATGTGGACAGAACATGAAAAAATGGATGAGTAAGGAATCAACTAGTCTGCCTCAAATTCCAATAGACCTGTGGGTCGATCAACGATAGTTTAGGTAGTTAGAGAACTAAATACGAAAGAAATAAATTGGGAGGATAACCAAAAGAGATATAACAAAATGGTGTTTGATGCAATTGGTGTTACCGATATGAAGATGTTGAGCAAGAGCCTAATCCAGAGGCAAAGAGATTTTATCATCTATTAGAATCTGCTGCAAAACCTTTGTTTCATGGGTGCATTCATTTAAAATTGTTTGCCTGTGTTAGAATGATGAGTATTAAGTCTGAGTCAAATCATACCCAAGAGTATTTTGATCAGTGAGCCACCCTTTGCAATAAATTAGTAGCTGTTGGGACTAGTAGCATCCCCAAGAATCACTACGAAGCAAAGAAGTTAGTTTCGAAATTAGAGTTAAATTCGGTGAAAATTGATTGTTGTTTGAATGGTTGTATGCTGTGTTATAAGACAGACGTAGACCTAACTGCTTGTAGATTTTACAATGCACCGAGATTTCAGGTCTAGAGAGAACAGATTGGTAAACGGTGGGAAAAAAAATTCCAAACAAATGGATGCACTACTTGTCCCCAATCTTTAGGCTAAAACGATTGTATGTATCGATGATTTCTGCCCCTCACATGACCTGGCATAGTAACAACATGAGAGATGATGATTTTATGACCCACCCGTCACACAAAGATGCTTGGAAGCACTTTGATTGGGTCTACCCTACATTTGTAAGCGAGCCTAAAAATGTTAGATTAGTTTTGTGGTCTGACAGGTTTGCACTGAACTCTAACTTTGGTAACTCTTGTTGGCCTGTTGTGGTGACTCCTTATAACCTCCCTCCCGAAATGTGCATGAAGGACCCATATATGTTCCTAACTTGTATCATACCTGGTCCAAGAAAAATTCAAAGGCCAAAATAGATGTCTTTTTTCAACCCCTGGTGGATGAATTGATGGAGTTGTAGATTGATGGTGTAGAAACGTATGATATTTTAAAGAAGACAAACTTCCATCTGTATGCCGCACTGATGTGGACTATTAACGACTTTCCTGCATACGGAATATTGTCGGGTTAGTCTACTTAGGGTAAAATGTTGTAAAACCTGGTTAATTAATGACTAATTAGCCCATAAATGAGAATTTATTTTAGAAAACCAAAAATATAATTTTTATGGCTTAATATGGTAAAGGAGATTGAGACGAGAATTTTGATACCAATTTTATAGAAATCGGACCAAGATTTGACCGAACGGACCAAACCAGGCCAACTAGACCTATATTGGGCCCTTGGCCCAACCTAAATAAGCCTAAAACCTTAATTTTCAGCACTCTCTCTCCTCACTTGACACTCATACACGCTGAAAAAGGAAATGGGAAGGGGAAGAACACTCTCTCAAGTTCTAACCCTTGGTTGATCTTCAAACCACCATAACTTTTGATCTAGAGCTCTGATTGTCGCACTGTTTACGGCCACGCGTTCACCGCGAAGAGCTCTACAAACCCAATACTTTGTTTTTGAGGTAAGCCACGATTTTGGTTCAATTCTTCATCCCTTAATTTCGAATTTCACGGAGAAAAGTGTTGAGATTTTGGGCTCTTTGATGTTATAGGACCCAACTCTCTTGAAGGAGAAGATTAATCATGTCTCCTTGAACCTTGGGTGTGGTAAGATTCTCAATCCTAGTAAAATTTTTTGTTCTATGATGTTTTGGTATTGAGATGTTGTGTTTGGGTATGATGATTGTGGCTTAGGTAGTGTGTATGTGAATATTGAAGCTTGATTGAGATTTTGGAAAGCTTGAAAAGGGGCTTTAGTGTGCAAAAAATATGTTCTTGGAGGTGTTGAGACCTTGAGTGCTTGTAGAAAAGTGGTTTGGAAGTGCTCCGGTTGAGTAGGGGAAATCGGCTAAGGTTTGGTCTCGGTTTCCTACATCTAAAATGTAATGTGGTGTGAAAACTTAGGCCAGAAGTCCTAAGATAGGATTTGAATGGTTGATGTTGTTGAATGGTTGAAATAAATTGTGTGGTCATATATGTGATTATGAATAATGATGTTTTGATGGTGTGATGCATGAGAGATATGCATGTTTTGATATATGACTAATGGTTGATTGAGGTTGAATTGTGGGTGAAGCCATATTGATGGTGAGGGTGGTATTGATTGTGTGTATTGATGGTTGATTGGAAATGGTAATGTTGGAATTGGGATGAGAAATTATATATTATATGGTATTGTGTTTAAAGTTGGATTTCTTGAGTGAAATCAGTTAAAATAACGAATTTGGTGGGTTGTGATTTGATAAAAATGTCAATGTATGAGTTGAGGAGGCTTGAAGCAATTTTTGGTATGTTTTTGTTGATTTTGAAAAGGGTTGGAATTGGCTTACTTTGAAAATGGCACTTTGTGGTTTTGTATGAAAATGTGATTTTGGGCATATTTTGACGAGGCATAACTTGGACTCCCGATTCCCGCTTTGTGCAAACTTTATTTAGAAATGAAATTAGATCTAGGATGTTTATGCCATTTAAAGAACGGGCGAAAAATGATTTGAAACGAAGAAGTTATGCCCGTCGAAAGATTGGGGTTTGAAACTGCGAATTCTGTAGCTTTTTAACTTAGAAAAATTTTTAGCAGAAAGCACTCCCACGCGTAGGCGTGGCAGACGGGCATGCGTCATTTTTAAATTTTCACTACCCATGCGTGCGCGTGGCCCACGCGTGCACGTCGATGAGCCAAAATAGTTGCCCAGCCAAAATTCCCGAGAGTTGTGCCTGAGTTGTACCAGTTTTGTGCCTAGGGCACAAAGCGCACCCACACGTACGCGTAGGCGTCACTTCGTTTTTTCCCCCATCCATGCGTGCGCGTGGAGGGACACGTACGCGTCGCTGTGTTTTGAGGCATTCCACGCATGCGCGTGGACGACGCACACGCGTGACCCTGTTTTCATTCCAAAGTTGATTTTTTAGTTTTTAAAGCCAAATTTCAGACTTCTAAGCCTCCGATCTCACCCTTTGTGTCTTAAAACTTGATGATATGCCTAGCAATGAGAATTGCTAGCAAATGTGGTAACTTATGGATGAAGAAATGGGAGAATTAATGATTAATGATGATCAAGGATCATTGTATGAGATACGGAGGATGGATGTGGAAATGCTTGATATGCCATGAGCCGAAGGGGTGTAATTGTTAATGAATTGGCTAGTTATGGATTGTATTATGAGCCGGATGGCTGAGATATTGCCAGATTATGGCTGATCTATTGTGAATTATGGCTGAGTATGATTGCATATATGCATATTGAATGAAATGTGAATGTTGCACTTCCACTTCCACTATCTGAGATACGAGTTTCCCTGGGAGAAAGCAATGGCTAGCCACCATGTGCTCCAGGTGGAGACTCGATACTCTGCTGACTGATAAACCCATATTTTATGATATATTTTGTGCTTAGTTTGAGTGATTTATTCAACCCTTTACCCACTTATTCATATTAATTGCATGGTTTTACTTCTCCGTCCTTATTATGTGATGTACGTGAAAAACATGTTTCCTATGCTTTAAAATTAATTATTTTAATTACCTTTATTTCCATTCGATGCCGTGATTAGTGTGTTGAGTAGTTTCAGATCTTCTAAGGCAAGAATGACTCAAAGGATGGAAAGGAAACATACAAAAATGGAAGAAAAGCACAAAACGGAGTCCTTGAAAAAACTGGCATCCACGCGATCGCATGCCAAGCGCAAATCAACAGCGACGCGGCCGCATGACTGACGCGACCGCGCGCCTTAAGCAAAACACATATGACGCGGCCGCATAACTGACGCGACCGTGTGACAAGAAAAGCTCCGAACTGACGCGACCGCGTGACAGAGGCCACGCACCAAAAATTGTAGAAAACGCTCATAGCGAATTCTGAGGCCCTTTTTGGCCCAAATCCAAGTCCAGAAGGCATAGACCAGAGGTTATGAAGTGAGGGAATGCATCCATTCAAAGGAAAGCTCGCCAATTTTTACTTTCCATGAATTAGATTTAGTTTGGAGAGAGGTTCTCTCCTCTCTCTTTAGGATTAGGATTTAGATTTAGGATTTTTATTCGCTTTCAGGATTATCTCTTTTGGTCAGGTTCAATATTCCTTTTATTTACTTTTGCAAGCTACTTTATGAATCCTTTCATGTTACAGATTACTCTTTTATTAATGTTATTTGAGGTATTTCAGTTTAATATTGATTTCTTTTATTTATGCTATTGTTGCTTTTACTCTGAAGACATTTTTATTCCAGTAGATTTACTTTCCCCCTTTTGGTTTTGGTTAAGAAATCAGTAACTCAGGAGTTGTCAAACTCAAATGTGATTGATAATTTTTATCTTGTTAATTGAATTGAACTTCAATAATTCCAATCTTTTCTTAGGAAATAAATAGGATCCGAAGATCAAACCAATTAATCCCTTGACCTTCCTTTATATTAGTAAAGGCTAATGAAGTGGAATTAAGATTCAATTATTATCATTATTGATAAGGATAGCCAGAATAGGACCTCTAATTCTCATACCTTGCCAAAAGTTTATTTTACAGTTATTTATCTATTTTTAATTGCCATTTAATTTACTCGTCATTAAATTACTTGTTCCTCATTCTTGAAACCCCAATTCTACAATCTTCATAACCAATAATAAGAAAATACTTCCCTGCAGTTCCTTGAGAAGACGACCCGAGGTTTAAATACTCGGTTATCAATTTTTAAGGGGTTTGTTACTTGTGACAACCAAAACGTTTGTAAGAAAGGTTGATTGCTTGGTTTAGTAACTATACTCACAACGAGAGTTTACTATAACCTCTAAACCATCAATCTTCAGTTCTTCAAAATGGCGCCGTTGCCGGGGAACTGCTAACGTGTGCCTTATTATTGGTTATTTTACTCGTCATTAAATTACTTGTTCCTCATTCTTGAACCCCCAATTCTACAATCTTCATAACCAATAATAAGAAAATACTTCCCTGCAGTTCCTTGAGAAGACGACCCGAGGTTTAAATACTCGGTTATCAATTTTTAAGGGGTTTGTTACTTGTGACAACCAAAACGTTTGTAAGAAAGGTTGATTGCTTGGTTTAGTAACTATACTCACAACGAGAGTTTACTATAACCTCTAAACCATCAATCTTCAGTTCTTCA
>NC_029793.2:41532303-41532582 GCF_000816755.2 Arachis ipaensis | reverse complement strand
GTTGGATCTAGGAAGGCATTGAGATCTAGACTTGGTTTTCTAGTCTCTGGGTCCTGAGATCTAAATTCCCATTTCAATTCTCTGTTTACTGCTTTCTACGTCCATTTAATTTTCTGCTTCACATCCGGTTCAATCCCAATTCCCTTTCCCTCTTTTGTTTGATGCAATTTAGCTTTTCCTTGTTTAATTTCTGCAAATCCACATCTCAATCCCCTTTACATTTCAAGCAATTTACATTCCTTGCACTTTAAGATTCTGCAATTTACATTTCTTGCACTT
>NC_029793.2:41527326-41531214 GCF_000816755.2 Arachis ipaensis | reverse complement strand
TTCTGTTTGATGCAATTTACTTTTCCTTGTTTAAATTCTGCAAATCCAATCCCCAATTCCCTTTACAATTCCAGCCGTTTACATTTCTTGCACTTTAAGATTCCGCAATTTACATTTCTTGCATTCTAAGTTTCTGCCATTTCTTGTTCTTTAAGATTCAGCACTTTAATTTCTTGCTCTCTTTAACTTCATGCAATTTACCCATTCCCTTTACTTTCCATGCAATTTAATTTCTGCAAATCACAAATTACTCAACCAAATCTTGATTCGCTTGACTAAATTAACCACTAAGCTAAAATTGCTCAATCCTTCAATCCCTGTGGGATCGACCTCACTCCCGTGAGTTTTTATTACTTGATACGACCCGGTACACTTGCCGGTTGGTTTTGGGTGTTTTGGGAGAGATTATATTTTATCTCATCAATCTCATCAAGTTTTTGGCGCCGTTGCCGGGGATTGATTAGATTGACAATGATTAAGTGAGGTGGTGATATAGATCAAGCATAATTTTGATAATTTTGATTAACCCACTAACTGTTTGATTTTTTGCTTAAGCTAACTAAAACTTCATTCTAGCAATAGATTGAAGTGTTACTAAGTGTCACTGGTTTGTGTGCTCTCATGCTCTGCTTGTATGTCAGGTACAAGAAGAACCATACTCAATTTTCATGAACAAGACGAAAGAACTCTCAGGAGGTTAAGAAGAGCTGAAAGAGGGAAAAATATTATTGGACAAGAGGAATCAGACGAAGAATTCCACGAGATGGAAGGAGATACATCTAATCCAGAAGGAGGAATCAATAATCAACCACAACAGCGGAGAGTATTGGCTTCCTATACCTTTGCAAATGCTAGACATTGTGGAAGCAGCATTCTCACCCCTAATGTCAATGCAAATAACTTTGAACTGAAGCCACAACTCATCACATTGGTCCAGAACAATTGCTCATTTGGGGGAGGACCATTGGAGGATCCAAATCAACATCTGTCTACCTTCTTAAGGATCTGTGACACTGTCAAATCCAATGGCGTGAATCCTGAAACCTACAAGCTTCTGCTGTTCCCGTTCTCATTAAGGGATAAGGCTGCACAATGGCTTGAAACTTTTCCCCAAGGAAGTATCACTAGTTGGGATGACTTGGTGACTAAATTTCTAGCCAAATTCTATCCACCCCAAAGAGTCATCAGGCTGAAAACCGAGGTGCAGACATTCACACAATTAGATGCCGAATCCTTGTACGAAGCATGGGAGAGGTACAAAGCCTTAATCAGAAAGTGTCCTCCAGAGATGTTCAATGAATGGGACGTGCTGCAAAATTTCTATGAAGGCCTGACATTGAAATCTCAGGAGGCATTAGATTATTCTGCTGGAGGTTCACTACAACTGATGAAAACTGCTGAGGAAGCTCAGAATCTTGTGGACATGGTGGCCAACAATCAATATTTCTTTGCTCATCAAAGAAACCGCCAACCATCACAAAGGAGAGGAGTAATGGAGCTAGAAGGAGTAGATTCAATCCTAAGCCAAAACAAGCAGATGCATCAGCAGACTCTACAACAATTAGATATGATGGCTAAAAAAAATCATTGAGTTGAGACATGCTGTAGTACATGCATACAACCTGACTCAAAGCTCATATGGGTGTAATCAAGCTGAACAAAGCTTTGGGGCCATTAACCATGAGCAACAAAGCTATGAGCAACTGCAAGCTCCAAGCAATCACTCTAGCATGCTCCAGAACAGACCTCAGAATGATGTGTACAATCCACCTTGGAGGACTCATTCTAATGGGAGGGGGGTTGAGAACCAAAATCAAAGACCAAGGGACTTCAACTGCAATAACCCCAACTTCAAAAATCAACTTAAAACACACCCCCACAACAATAATCATACACACTTCCAACCCCGTCCTACCTCACCATTCGCTCAAAATGACATTCATCAACCACCACAACTGCCACAACCACTTCCAACCTTTCAAAGGATCTATATTCTAGAAATGCTGATGGAGAGATCCATAAGAATTCAAGAAATGATGGCAATAGAGCGGGAAGAAATAAAGAAGCATCAAGAAATGATAAGCAAGAACCAGGAGGCTTCACTCAGAAGACTTGAAAGGCAGGTGGAACAATTAGTGCAAAACCTTACTGAATTGGGTGAAAAAAAGGGGACTCTGAACCCAAAGAGCCATGAAAAGGATGCTGTGTTAAAAGAGAAGGGAGTCGTGGAGGAAAATAAGAAGGCTATGGAAAGAGAAACAGAGGGAAGGAAGCCCATAGCAAGAGGAGGAAACCTAAGGCAACAGAAGCCTCAACTTTCATGAGCACAGAGTGAAGTATGTCAAGCTAGTGACAATAAAAGAGCGCTTGTTGGGAGGCAACCCAACCTGAAGTAATTATCTTTTCATATCTATTTCAATAAAAAGGTTAATTAGTTTTATCTATATTGCAAGAAGCTAAGTTTGGTGTACACACCAAAACAATATAAAGGAGAATGAAGGATTCTAAGTTTGGTGTTTCACCAAAATCCCATTATAAAACACATTCTCACTCTCTGCATAATGATGGCTTCAAGCATGATGGATGAACTAGTTAACTATTCTGCTGTTTCCTAGTTTTCAGTTTTGTCATTTTTGAAAAAGAAAAAGAGTTTTACACATGGTTAATCCGATGCATTGGCAAGGTACTAAGTTTGGTGTTCCCACACCAAAGTAAGTACAAAGGCCCACAAATAAATCATGCAAGCTAACCATTTTTCAAGTGCTTGGGGAACAAGCAACTTTCAATATCATTGCAGAGGCCCATACAAGCTGTTGGAAGGATTAAGCATCATCAACCAAAGAAACAAAAGATGAACCTAAAGGCCAGCAATGATGATGATGAGAAGAAGGAAAGCAAGTAAACTTCAACAGGTTGTATTGTTAAGTGATTGTTCCATATCAAATATTGCTGTGATTGAAAGTTGGATTGTACCCTTAATTGCCCTGCCTGTCTGCATAGTATAGTTTTCTTTCTATAGACCCCTGCCTGCCTGCATAGTATAATTTCTTTCTTTATAATTCAATAAGCAAGATGTTTGATCATTCACAACATTCTCATCTTCAAAACTTGTTTGCACTCAATTTTCAAGAAATACATCACATGAAAGTTCTTTGAAAAGAAGGATTGAGGAATCAATCAGTTTTGAGGCAAGCAAAAGATTGGGAGAAGTGGTGGTTCTAGTTGTATGATTATGTATTGAGGTTGCATGCTTGTGAAAACTTGCATGGGAGCTCATAGGTAGGACATAGAGTTCAAAGAAGTATTGTGGAGATTCTCAAAAATCTATTGATCCAAGAAGCAGCAAACAAAACACAAGAAAGAAAAGAAAATACAAAAACAAAAAGAATATGGCCCAAGGCTCTGAGCATCAATTACTAGGCAGAAAAAGAAAGAAGAAACAAAACTCAAAGAGTTGTTAGCCTAGTGAATGCTTGTGGTTGAGTTGTGTCAAAGAAAGAGGCTTGAGCAAGTAAATCCTTAGGGGTGCTTTAACACCTAATACCTTAAAACCAACTGGTTTAGGAGTATTGATTGAAAGCTTATCTAAAGAGCCGCTTTGAGACATGATACTTAGAGTCAAGGCCAAAGCACAGAAATTATAAGCTGCTTCAAGGTGATTACATATAAAGAGATCTCCATGATACCATTTGGATGAAAATCCTAAGACCTACGACTCCCAATATGTAAGGACTAGTGAGCACTGAAGCCCTTACATAAGCATATGATTTAGAGTTCACCCCACTCATACTTGATCACTTCACTCACTGTACTTTACAAGTGTTCCTCAATCCATCTTAATTGAAAGAATCTCTGAGCATAATTCATTTCTTGCTTGGGGACAAGCAA
>NC_029793.2:41516016-41527318 GCF_000816755.2 Arachis ipaensis | reverse complement strand
GATTAGAGAATTGAAGAAATTCTGTTTCAATCTCAATCTTGGATCTCTTTGTTTCTTTACTATTAATTGAATTCCATTTCCAGTTCATTGTTCTTCATCTCTTTTCTTTGCAATTTACAATTCCCTTGCAATTGTTCCTGTTGGATCTAGGAAGGCATTGAGATCTAGACTTGGTTTTCTAGTCTCTGGGTCCTGAGATCTAAATTCCCATTTCAATTCTCTGTTTACTGCTTTCTACGTCCATTTAATTTTATACCCAGCTGATAGATATGGTGGACAACCTTGTAACTACCAACAAGCCCCACCCCGTGCCTATAGACCATCCTCTCAACAGAACCTCGAACCACCATACTCACAAGCTTCTCTTCACCATTCGCCACCGTATGATCCTTTCCTACCCCAGTTCCAATCCAATCACTCCCAAGCACCACCACTTCCCTATGTTTCATGTCCAAATCCATCACCCAGAGAACCAGAAGTTCGCCTCAAGGCAACAGTAAATAAACTTTAAACAACCATTCGACAACTGGAGCAAGCAGTAATTCAATTAGCTTCTAGACGCGCGAACATTCAAGGACCAACCACAGCCCCATGTGGACAATCTAATGAAGAGCGTAGCATGAAGGAAATACTAGAGACTCCAGTGGACAAGACAGAGCATGAATTCGTACTAGAACAAGTAGAAGAAGCTGTCATTGTACAAGAAGACGAGTTGGTTGAAGATCTAGGAGACGCTGAACCTCCATGGGAATCCAGAGTTGAGGAGAACTCCGTCAAGGACGTTACAGTTGATGCTAAGGAGGATAGAGCACAATCCCCGAGGCAAGTTGTTTATGAAGAACTAGACGGAATAACCCAAGACACAAATTCCCTTGATGATGATAGTCACAAGTCAAGCTCTCTTAGTAATGAACTTACATCCACAAGTGAATTCTCTGAGATCGAAGAATCTTTCCCAAATGAATACGAAGATGATGCAGAGGTAGATTTCTCTCAACCTCCGATCTATGACTCGAGTGATGAGGAAGACATAGAAGACTTTGACCAGGATACAGATGCATTTGAAGAATCTTGCGAAGAAGTGGAGGAATTCACAGAAGAGCACAAGGGAGTAGAACTTACAGAACCACCAGAAACACCTACCCCAAGGCCATTACCGCCTAATACAAGCTTCAAGTGGGTACAATCCTTAACCTTTAACTTTACTTATTCACTTGAATATGGTTTACTTGAAACAGATGGCCAGCTTAGAGCCCTCTGCGGCTTTAAGAGTAAGAGGGAAATGGCTCTCACTCAGAGCTGGTGCACAAGGTTCAATAATGCTCCACGCTTCAACTCGAAGTGCACGGATTGGTATCATGCTCAATCGAATGGATCTCGGAAAACGTTTGGTCACTATGGTGAGAATCTACTTTCTAAACCGCCCGGATGGAAAAATATAGATCAAGACGGAGGCGGATTTAAAAACAAGGCTTGGGATCATGGATTCTATTCTGACATTCGTCACCCCGGGAGCCTGAGACTCTGTTTGAAGCTGCTCAGAAGCTTTACATGCCTAGTTTGGGACCCCGGAGGCTATTGGCATTCCAAGCATTGGTGGAGATTTTTGGATGAATTTAAACACAAGCCACCATAACAGGAAGCTCATCTAATGTCCAACTTAAGGACTTTAACTAAAAGTGCTAGGTGGGAGACAACCCACCATGGTATGATCGTTCCTTTTACAATTTTAATTTTATTTAGTTTTGTTTGTTTTTTAATTTTATTTTTATTTTATTGAACCTGGAATCATGCATAGCATTCACATTAAGCATTGCATTCTGCATACTGCATTCTGCATTCTACAAAAAAAAGGGTGCGCGACGCGACCGCATCACTCATGCGATCGCGTCATATTGCCAAAAATACTACCCGCGCGATCGCGTCACCCACACGGCCGCGTGATATGGAAATCGGCGTAAGGATCAAACGTCCAGAAAGTTGGGCTGGAATTGTGCGGCCATTGTGTGTCTAGCACAAAATGACCCACGCGATCGCGTCACTTGCATACAATCAATCCCACGCGACCGCGTGAGCGACGCGATCGCGTCGCATGGATTGCACAAATTCCAAAAAGAGACAGAGAGTTGGGCTGGAACGACGCTGGATTCGTGCGTTTAGCACAAATTCCAGCGACGCGATCGCATGCCCCAGGCAATCGCGTCCTACCCCTTTTTATCCCTTCCATGCGATCGTGCGACCCATGCGATCGCGCGACCCACGCGATCGCGTCACCCCTATTTCGCACCAGCTAGGCGACCACGTGCCCCATGCGGCCACGTGGATTCAAATTTATAACCCCCCTAGGTCACGCGAAACCCTATTATCGCGCCCCCTGAACCCCTCCCCTCCCTTCTCTCCTCTCCAGTTCCTTGAGAAGACGACCCGAGGTTTAAATACTTGGTTATCAATTTTTAAGGGGTTTGTTACTTATGACAACCAAAACGTTTGTAAGAAAGGTTGATTGCTTGGTTTAGTAACTATACTCACAACGAGAGTTTACTATAACCTCTAAACCATCAATCTTCAGTTCTTCACTGACCCTATGTCGTAAGTGTGGCCGGACACTGTGAAAGTTCCGGATGAGCTCGCCCCCGTGAATATACACCAGTGAGGGTGTTGGATATGAATTATGATTTATGATTGAGTATAACTCGAGTTGGGGATGCACGACAGAGGGACAGTCCAATGGTTAGCTACCAGGACTTGTCAGGTTGGCTATATAACCAGCAGATGATATCATCAGCCATTAGGAACAGGCATTCATCATATGCATATTATGTGAATTGTTTGGAATTGCCTAATTGACTGCATAATACTTTCTAATTGTCTAAATGTCATATCTGTTTCCTATTTGTATATCTCCTTGTCTGATATAACTATGTTTGTCATATTATATTACTGCTGGTGGTTAGGAGGTCTGAAGGACTTGGAAAGGGAAGTAATAGATAGACTGAAGAATCTTTAATCAGTTGCCATTTATGGTTTAGTCTGTTTATAAGCTTTGATTTATCTGGTGGAAGTTCTAGGATTGCCTTTGGCTTTCCCAAGACATTACATGTTAGATATGTGGGCACTGTTCCCATACTGAGAACCTCCGGTTCTCACCCATGCAAATTTTGTAGTTTTCAGATGCAGGACGTGAGGCTTCTCGCTGAGGCATGCTGGAGACTTTTGGACTTAGCGAAGATCCTTGTTCTCGGGACTTTATTTTTGGTCTTATGTTTTTACTTAGATATTTTTATCTCCACTAAATGATGTATATAAATATATTGTTTGACTCCTCTTAGAGGTTGTCTTGGAGAATAGGTTTTGTATTTCACCCTTTGGGTTTCTTTTGGGTTTCTTGCTTTATATATATTTGTATATACTTCTATACTCGGATCGGTTTTCTTCGCAACCGGATTTTAAGTTTTGGATATTTATGTTTTTGGCACTCTTTGGATATATTCTTGCGTTAGCTTATTCTTTATCTGTTTCGTTACGTTATCGATCGGAGTGTGTGTTTTTCGGGTTACAATTTTGATTTACCCATTTTCCTTCAAAGGCTCCTAGTTATAAACATTCTTTACAATACTATATGTACTAAATTTTATTTTTAGAAGTTGTAATACATCACCACCTCTGTCTTATGACTTAAGCATAAGACTCTGTGTAGTAGGGTGTTACAAATGTCCTGTCCTATTTGTATGGAGGATACAAAGGCATTTTGGTTGACGAATGGGAGTAAGAATTTGTGGTTTGATTGTCACCGAAAGTTCTTTGATATTGATCATCCTTTTCATGCAACAAGGACTCATTTAGGAAGAATAAAAGTGAATAAGAAGAGGCATCTGTAAGGTTGAGTGGTTTGCAAGCTTGGCATCATGTCAGTAGAATCCTAAGGATCATCGATAACGGGGCAAGGTTGAGACCTCCGGATATGGCAGAGAGAATTATTGGATGAAACAAAGTATATTATGGGAGTTGTCTTAGTGAAACGTGATGCACCTTGAAAAAAATATATTTGATAATATTATGCACACGGTAATGGATGATGAGCGTATAAAGGATAACGATAAGGTAAGGTTAGACTTGGAGGACATTTGCAAGTAGCCAAATATGAGCTTAACGACACTTAAGAACGGCCGATGGACTAAACCAAAGGCAGTGTTTGCTCTAATGAAGGACCAGAGACAAAATATTTGTAGGTGGATTAGAGGATTGAGGTTCTCCAATGGTTACGGTTCTAACTTGGGTAGATGTGCAAATATATCACAAGGTACTCTTGTTGGGTTGAAGAGTCATGATTGTTATATCTTTATAAAATTATTTCTTGTCACGTTCAGAGAATTTTCTACCATCATCCGAAATGTCTCACAGAAATAAGTGAATTATTTAGGGAGTTATGTGCCACAAACCTTAGCATTAATGATCTCACAGGAATGGAAAGAACATCCCATCATACTTTGTAAGTTTGAGAGGATATTCCCGCCAGAATTTTTTGATGCTACGAAACACTTAGTAATCCACCTGTCATACGAAGCAAGAGTGTGTGGGCCGGTCCAATTTAGGTGGATGTACTCTTTTGAACAGATAATTGGGTCATTCAAGCACACCGTGAAGAATAGAGTTCAGATCGAAGGTAGTATCTGTGAAGCATTCCTTACTAAAGAAACATCCGCATGTTGCTCTTTCTATTTTGAGCCTCATATTGAGTCACGTAGAATAAGATTTGGAAGGAACAATGAGAAGGCGAACACCTTGTCATGTGTACCAACCTATCCAATATTTGTTCCGGAAGGAGTTGCGATGGGCGCGAGTAGTGAATATTGCTTAGAGAAAAAAGAAATTGATGCCGCACATCTATATGTGTTGTTTAACTGTGACCAGGTTATACCTTACCTGTAACACCCTAAGTTTTATAACAAAATGGTGTTTTTCGAAATTTTGATTTTCCATGGTTAGTTCCAGTTTGACAAATCGATCCCGAATCTTGAGAGAAAATATTATTATTATTATTATTATGTTGTTGTTGTTGTCGTCTTCATTTTATTTTGGTTTAATTACTCTGTTAGTTCCTATAGTTTCACGAAATTTCCAATTAGGTCCCTATACTTTTTTCTTTTTAATTGGATTCCTGCACCAATTTTTTTTTTCAATTAGGTCCCTCTTAGCAGTAATTGACTTAATTGTATAAGAACCCAACTAAAAAAAATATTTCGTGCAGGGACCAAATAAAAAGAAAAAAAAGTGTAGGGACCCAATTAAAAAAATAAATTGTTGCAAGAACTCAATTAAAAGGAAAAAAGTATATGAACTTAATTAAAAATTTTGTAAAACTATAGGGACCAACAAAGTAATTAAACCTTTTATTTTTACCCGCTTTAATTAAAATAGGGATTAGTTAATAATGTTGTTATCAGTACTCTTCAATGGGCTTAGATTTGCTAATACTTCATCATATATCTTTTATTTTTATGATAATCATGTTACTAATGTCATTTATGTAAATAAATTATATATATTTATCTCCATATATATTATTACTTGTGTTTTAATATATCTATCTTTCATAATATATCTATATTTTTTACAAAATATTTTATTTTATTAGATAAATGAGTTCTAATGTCAAATTCTAGTAAAAAACTTTTAATAAATTAATATCAATCTTTATTTAAAAAATATCAAGAATTTCTAAAAGTTATAAAAATTTGTAAATTATGATTATTATTTATATTTTAATATTAACATGCCAATGATAACATTTTACATAAAAAGATAGAAAAAAGATATGTTCACCGATAACAAAATTTTTTAGATAAATTAAAATTTTTCAAGCAAAAAAAAAGGTTTAATATTACAAAAATATTCATAATAAAATAAGTTGAAATAATAATTTAAAAAAATGAGAATAAACTTCTGAAATAAATTTAAATACCTAAATTTACAATGAAGTCAATATCAAAATTTTTAGATTTATAAAAACATATATACGATTATCCATATTCGATCTCTAATTCAATAACATCGTACTTGGTAGACTTGCCATCATTTTCAAGAGTCCTCTCACTCCCAATTCTAGCAAGATATCTAATAACATCTAGAATGGATTAAAATAAAAAATGTTTGTTGTCAATAAGTTTGTTAAGAAAAAATACAACCGAAATTATCAATAAAATAAATAAATTTAACAATAAATTATGATTTTTTAAAACAATAAACTTACCAACTAAATAGGTGTAATCGAATCCAAGAGTATTGAGAGTGTCAAAATTCACAAAATTAAATCCATATCATGGGATACTTGATGATTCTAAAAGTATGTACACATTGGTACGTTGGTTTAAATTAACCACATACCCATGATGTGTAGTCTTGAAGTTATCCACATTGAGTCCAACGCCAAAATATCTTATTTGATAAGATATTTCGTCTTTTAGCAAACTAGTGTTAAATCCGTGCGATGTATGGGCTTACATTTAAATTTGACATGTTAAATCGAAAAAAATATATTATATTCATATTTTTTTTATTTAGTACAACACTATCATCGTCATTATATAATAAACATACTAAATATGCTGTTTTATCTTTATTCAAAGTAAAATACAAATAGAACAGCTTGAAGACTATAATATTTTTGAACCATAAGGAGGGAGACATGAAAAAATAAGAACATATATAACTAACTGTAATAATAGCAAGTCAATTTTACACTAAACTTTATATCAAAAGGGAAATAAAAATTTATCGACAACCTAGTATCTTATTAACTTCATTAAAAAAGTATTTGCATATGATGTTGTACTCCCTGATACACATTTCATCTCAAGTCTGAAAGCAGAGTTATAGATAAATTAGTTATATCTACAGTAAATATTTGTACAAAAGTGTAAATCATAACATGCTATTAAAATGAAAATAACATTTTTCTTACCTAAATATTATTAAAAACTTCTTTGAACACGACATTTGTTGTTGATGACTTTGGATTGCCATCTTCGTCAAGAATTAGAACCCTAAGGCCACTGCGACCCTTAACTCTTGACAAAGTAACATAAAGTTGTCCATAGGTGAACACTGATTTTGGCAAGTAAAGTCCTACATGTGATAATGATTGACCCTGACTCTTGTTAATGGTCACTGCAAAGTATACTGTTAATGGAAATTGTCTCTATTGAAACTTAAATGGCAATCATGAATCTAAAGAGATCAAGTTCATTCCTGAAATGTACACTTTATCTCCAATATTTCTACCAGTCACTACCATCGCTCCAATTACGTTGTTGTCAAGTTCGTTACCTATTAACCTTGTCCTGTTGCATAAACCTGAAGTCTGGTCTATGTTTTACAATAACATTACAACAACTCCTGACTTCAAAATCAACTTGTGATTGGGTAGTCCTGAACATTTGATGTCATAACTCTGGTGTGAACCACTCTTGTTGTACATCTTCATTCTCATCAGCTTGACATATTGTGTCAGAACTCAGATACTCCTTTTCCAATTCATCCCTGGAAAGATTGTCAAGATGAAATCGTTTACCTTCTCGACACTCTCAAGCATTGGTGCAAGAATTGCCCTATTCTGAAAATACCTGCAATCTGACATGTTTTGCAACAAATTTGGATATACAAAGTTTACCAAATGAGAGAGAGGGTCATCAGTAGTTGTAATCAACAGATCATCTGAAATTTCAACTTCTGACTCATCACCAACAAAAGAACCAATATTTCTATTTCTAACATCAAGTATCTAATTAACAAATGTCTTCATTTCACCTTTATGTTAATCTGAAGAAGATATTAGAAGTCTCATATTCGTATGCAGCTTCAGAATCTTACAAAATGACCACAGATGGGATGAGTTAATAGCTAATGACAATATATCATGTCTACTCTCTTTCGGAATCACCGAAAGTATCTGATTGAAATCACCTTCTAGAATAACAACCTTATCACCAAATGATTGATGTATCTTATGTTGATTGGTAACTGATATAAGATCCCTGAGCGTTCAATCAAGTGCTTCAAAGCATATTTTATTGAGCATTGGAGCTTCATCCTAAATTATTAAGCTACTTTTGAGTTTTGATGAGCAGCTCAGCCTTTAAACTATCATGCTTGATGTTGCAAATAGATTCATCAATAATTGTAATGGGTATTAAAAATCTAGAATGAGCGGTTCTGCCACCAAGTAGGAGTAAAGACGCAATTTCACTATATGTGACTTTAAAACAATCTTTCTTCTAGACCGAATAGTAAAAAATAGTCCATTCCAAATAAATGTCTTACCACACCCACCATACCCATAAACGAAGTAAAAATCACCAGAGTCTGTAATAACAATATTGAGTATCTCATCGAATACTGACCTTTGCCCATGAGTCCTTTTTGTTCCGTATATAAGTATGTATGAGTCAATTCATTTGTGTCATATGCTAAGTCTCCTCCTCTATTAGCTTATTAGGAATTAGTATTAGAATTTCAAATTTTTAAATAGAGTTTTTTAATTAGCTAGTGTAAATTTTAAATTTTTAAATAAAATTTCCTAATTAAACGTTCGTTGTTCATTAGGAATATAGGAATTTATTAAATTAAAAATAATTTTTTAGTTTCATCATAAATAGTATCAATCCTATTATTTATCGATAAAAATAAATAAATTAAATACAATCTAAAAATTAGTAACCTTATAAATTACGTAAATTTAGAAAAAATATTTAATTTTTTTTAATACTAAATTAATTCAATTTTGTCGGAACAACATTAGAAACAAAATTAAGTATAGAGAAATGTCAAATTAAAATTTTCTTTTAAATAATATAAATAACCTCACATTTTAATAAGATTGATAATTCTATTTAATTTAATATAATCTTTTGTAGTTAGCATATTTGCTTATAATTATATAAATTTTTAAAAAATATTCTCAAACCCAATTGCTTACTTAAAAATTCAAAAAAAAAAGATATATTTGAATTTAAATTTAAAATTTTAAACATAATACTTTAATTAAAAATTAGAATTAGATTTTTTTTAAAATAAGTATACATTAAAAATTAATAACTAACTTAATTGTATCAATAAGAATTCATATGAGAAATTTATAACTTTATGACATTAAATATTAAATCAAAAATTAATAAAATATCAACGGTGTGAATCAAATTGAAAAATAAAACCACGAGTAATAACCAAACAACTTCAATTTATATTTAAATAAATTTTAAGTTCCAAACATAAAAATCGAAAAGAACTAAAGAAAAATAGCAACTCAAGAAAAAATAATGTTTTCACAAAAAAATATATATGTTTGACATTATTCTATTAGATAGACTCTAAAAATGAATTTAAAAAATATGTACATCTAAATTCTCAATTTTCATTCTCAATCTTGATCTTCTTGCAAATTGAAGTATCTCCTTCCACCTCCAAATCTTCCGACTTCGAAGATAGTCACTTAGTTGGTGTAATAGTATTTTCTAACATTTCAAATTCACCATTGTCCGCAACTTCATTGGAGAATTCAAGTAACAAATTCTGTACAAAATACTATGTTAAATTAAAGACATCCTTCTCACCTTTAATTTTATCTCGATAATATTTTTTGAATAAAATTAAGCTCTAACTTTAAGAAAAGAAACAAACAAAAAATTTATTTTTTGAACAAATACCATAGCACCTTCTTCTTCCTCCCCTTCAATGATTGAGGATGCCTTTGAAGTTGGAAACAAACTACTGGTATAGTCAACATCCTAAAATTAAAATTAGTTATTAATTATTATTTATAAATTGGATACTACTAACGATCAAAGAAGCCAAAAATAAATTAATTTTTAATAAAATGTACACTTATAACTATACCCACAATTTGAATAGGATAAGTTTTTTTGAATTTATTTATGAGGTCCACATCATCAGTCATCTTCTTAACTTTATAAGAAGGTGAAAAATATAGATTATCAGATATTTGGACTTCAACTATGAAAAAAAAAAGTCTTATTAATTAAGTTGAGCAAAAGTGTATGTGTATCCGATAGATCTCCTTTCTATAAGGTATCATCTAATATATTAATAATAAAAAATATAAAAATTACCATTAAAAATACCTTCACTAATATTTTTAGAAATAAATATTAGTTGAAACTTACTAATAGGAGTGGATCAAGTATCTCAACACAACTCTTTTCCAAAACTTGTTTTACCTCCTTGTCAAAGACTACAAAACATGCATAGTCAGAGTCATCAATAAAACCAAATTCTATTGTACCTGTTTAATAAAAAAATAGCATAAAAAGAGTTAACTATATATAGACTTATTCAATATCTAATCCATTGTTATTAGACTTTAAATTAAAAAAATAAATAAATAACCTTTGAGTTATGGATAAACGGAAACTAACACAACTTGAACATCTAAAAGTTTTTGTAAAAGCATACGTGGACCTGTTGCATTCATATTGGCTGTACTACCAGTGTGGAGTATCCATAATATGACTTATAGTAGGCAAGACAACACAAACAACATTCTGAAAAGAAAAAAAATTAATGATTTAAATTCCTTAAATTTAGTAAGTTTTTAAATCTAAAAATATACTTAAATAAATAAGATGAATAAACAAAAATAATCTATGTGCAATGAATTTAGATTATTTTTTTCCTCAACTTTTTGTCAGAAAAAAAAAATTACCATATTTAATTCCTTTAACTGCTTAATGGTTTTGTCTTGATAAATTTTTAAGAATGCAGCTTCATTTGGAATTCTACCCATGTTATCCCTAGGTTCTTCAAATCTTACAAAACTAGATAAATAGAGCAAAAAAAAAATTATGTTAGATAACACACACATAGTGCTAAACTCAAGAATTAACCAAAAAAAAAAAAAAAATACACACCTATTTTTAAATTAGATGTCATTTTCATCTTCAAGATTGAAGAATATCTTTGTGTCATACATGAAATTTTGTAAAACAATCATTCCTAAAAAATTTAATTTAATACAAAATGAGTAAAAACTCACATAAAAAATAGTAAAAGCTCACATAGAAAGATATATTAACAAATTATGAATAAATATTACCGTTATATAACTTCACTCTAACAAATTGTAAGACGACAACAACTCCATTCTTATTGCCGGAACCTAAAAAAGCATGTAACTTGTGTGCATAGTTACCAAAAAGTGTACACTCTATTATTTTTCTATGTCAAATAGAATGTTTAATGTTAAATATATTTTTTTTATAATAAACAAAAACTAATTACAATTTAAAAA
>NC_029793.2:41514320-41515964 GCF_000816755.2 Arachis ipaensis | reverse complement strand
AAATTTTAATAGTATAAAAATATTCATAACAAAATAAATTCACTACAATGATATGGATTATTTTTTAGGATTATATGTATCAAAAAAAAATTAAAATTCATCAAAAAAAATAAATTTTGACACTATTTTAACTATCGAAATATGTTAATAAAAGTTTTGTCAAAAATAGTATTTTAACATATAAGTAATTGTAAAAAAAAGTTTAAATCTTATTTTGATAAATATTGGCCGTAAAAAATAATTCGTTAAAAAAAATTTGAGAATATATTTTCTGTGATACTTATTAACCATCAAAAATACTATTTATTTTAACATTTATTGACCATAAAAAATTTTCAACAAAAATTCGCAACAAAGAATGAGATGAGATCTTAAAACTGAAGAATAAATTGAGATTTTGAAGATGAAGAATGAGTAGTATGATCCCAAATTGAGAGCAGTGTGATGTTAAAATTGATGGAGCTCAACGAAGAAGAGGAATAGTGGAGTAAGTTGAAAATAAATGTGTGTCAAAATTGAGGAGTAATTTTCTACAGTCAAATTATTCATAAAAAAAACATAAAAAATTTGACATTTGTAATATTTGTCAAAAATATATATTAATTTTTACACTTAAT
Source organism: Arachis ipaensis (assembly GCF_000816755.2). Lineage (NCBI taxonomy): Eukaryota > Viridiplantae > Streptophyta > Magnoliopsida > Fabales > Fabaceae > Arachis > Arachis ipaensis. The sequence goes on along the minus strand of NC_029793.2, from coordinate 41,515,347 downwards.
TATGATTGTTAAAAAAAGTGTTAAAATACCTCTCTTTTCTTGTAGTGATTGAAATAACAATTTAAAAAGATGAGAATAAACTTCTGAAATAAATTCAAATACATAAATTTACAATGAAGTCAAAATAAAAATTTTTAGATTTATAAAAATAAATATATAATTACCTATCATCAATCTCTAATTCAATAACATTGTACTTAGTAGATTTGCTATCTTTTTCAAGAGTCTTCTCACTCCCAATTTCAGCAAGATATCCAATAACATCTAGAATAGATTAAAATAAAAAAAATTTGTTGTCAATAAGTTTGTTAAGAAAAAAATACAACCGAAATTACCAATAAAATAAATAAATTTATAAATGAATTATATTTTTTTTCAAAACAATAAACTTAGCAACCAAATATGTGTAATCGTACCCAAGAGCATTGAGAGTGTCAAAACTCATAAAATTAAATCCATATCGTGGGATACTCGACGATCTTGGAAGTATGTGCATATCGGTAGGTTGGTTTAAATTAACCACATATTCATGATGTGTAATCTTGAAGTTACCCATATTGAGTCCAACACTAAAATATCTTATTTGGTAAGATATTCCTTCTCTTAGCAAATTCACGAATCGAGACATAAGAGCCCTCTTAACTGAGGCATGTATTTTTAAAAAACAAATTTAAAATATAAATAATATAAATTTAAAATAATATAAAAGAATTGGTAGAAAACTCACGTCTTCATCGAGCCAAACAATCTCAATTAAGTATGACAATGAATAATTTTTATAATTTGGTAGTGTTTATAACCGTATCACTCGTATAGGTACACACAAATTATCAATTGTAAGATTGATTTCTGAAATTTTGTTAATACGAGCCATTGGAATAAGTAGAAAAATTTTAGATTTTGAATATATGTAAAAGAAATAATTGATATACTTTGAATTGTAGTGTTATACATGTCTCATAACTTATACTTTTATAGTTGACTCATAACTATAATTTTTTAATTTTAATTGACTTTAATTTAAATT
>NC_029793.2:41513613-41514225 GCF_000816755.2 Arachis ipaensis | reverse complement strand
AATAAGTGAGTTTATAACTAAAATTACTATAAATTAAATAGAAGTAAACTATTTGATGAAAGATATCTAATTATTAAAATAAGATAGTTTAGTGGCACAAAAAGATTTTTATCTCGCAAGAGATAGGGGTTCGAACCCCATATCACACATTTTGTGTAATTTTGACTTTCAATTAGTTCGGTCGGACCAATCTTACCGAATTTGACCGATTCTCATCGGTTCATTCCGGACTTGACCGGTTCGTTTCGGTTTCGTATTTTGTACGGTCCAAATATCGAGTCGGATCGGTATTAAGTTCAGTTTACCGAACTTTACCAATTTTTCAGTCGAACCGATCAGTCGGTCTGATTTTATTAATTATGATTTAAAATTTAAAAAATGACAACCTAAGTAAAACCATCTAAACAAATAATTTAAAATTTAAAAATAACAATCTAAATAAATAATAATATATAATTTATAAATAAAATTTTAAAAATTTCTAGTGATGACACTTAAACAAATAACTTAAAATTTAAAAGGTAACAACTTAAGCAAATAATAAGTTATAATTTATAATTTATAAATAAAATTCTAAAAGTTTCTAGTGACGACACCTAAGAAAATAAATGA
>NC_029793.2:41437346-41513605 GCF_000816755.2 Arachis ipaensis | reverse complement strand
TTGTTTCTAGACTTTTCTTTCCATCATCATTTTTGCACAGTTAACGTAGAAACGAGTAAAAGGCTAAGGCCTACAATATTTCAAACGACAGTCGTTTTAGGGCGCCATGTTAATATTATACTCTCTGCTGCACTCGGGTGCAAGTCAAGTAACGCGGCCGCTACACAAGTATTAAGTATTAACCGTGCAACTGAAAAACCCATTTACCAGACCCCAGTACTCCTCAACGCAGCGCCTCCATCTCTTGCCTCTGCAGCCACCTTCTAGCGCCGGTAACGGTTGCTAGGGTTTTCCCCTCTTCTTTCACTCTTCCCATCTCATCAGAAAAAAAGGTTCCGATATTCAATACCTCTCCTTCTCTCTACCGCAAATACCTACACTCCCTTTCTTTTATCACCAAATTTCTATTTTTATTTATAATTTGTAGATTTTTGGTACTTATTTCGGTTGGTTTGTTATTCTTTTAAGCATTTTTAGGGTTTTTTAGTTCGCTGCATTTCTTTTCGATGGCGAAAGCTAATGCTGGAACAGTGAACCCGCATGGCCGGAGCGGGGTTCGGATTGTCGTCGCCGGGGACCATGGCACTGGAAAATCGAGCCTGATTATCACCGCCGCGGCCGAGAACTTTCCGGTGAATGTGCCGCGCGTGTTGCCTCCTACGAAGTTGCCCGAAGATCTGTACCCGGATCGCGTGCCCATAACAATCATCGACACCTCTTCCCGGTACTCAACTCCATTACGCTTTTTGATGAGTACAAAATGGAAAATTCATTTGAGCGAGTGGTATAGTGGTTATTAGTCAGGTTGAGATTGGCCGGCTATTAAATTACTGAGAATCTAGTGGAGTTTGTTTTCAGTAGCAGTAGCTGATGTAATGGTACTCTTTTTATTTTTTATTATTTTGGGGGTTCAGTTTTATAGTTGGATTAGCTTATTTTGGATTAAACTTATAATCAAAAGCAATTATTTTTTCAGCATATGTTTTATCTATACATATTCTAAATTAAACCTGAGCTATAATATCTTCGACTTAATTGTTCTCCGTCGTGGAATTACGGGAGGTTGCTTTGGGATTTTGTTTACTTTTCCTACCATTCACTGTATTAAAATTCTGAAGTATATTCTCCTTGGCAAATGCGACATCATGCTAGTGGTTGTAGCTTTATATATATAGGGAAATGTTTATGTTTTGCACTTTGTTGCATCCATTGTCTTATGGTTTATGTTCTTAGGATTTAATCTTTGTTACTTTTGTTTCTCTATGAGAATGCCTTATCCTCTTTTGTAATCTTTTTTTTTCTCTTTTTGAAAGTTTCCTTTTCATGAGAAGAATATTTTTCCTCTATTCTGATTTCTGAATGTCATCCTCCTCAGCTTAGTATTATATTTTGTCACCCTCTATTCTGAATGTCATCCTCCTCAGCTTAGTATTATATTTTGTCATTGCAGTGCAGAGGATAGTGATAAAGTTGCTGAAGAATTGCAGCGTGCTGACACAGTTGTCCTCACCTATGCATGTGATCGGCCTGAGACACTAGAGAATTTGAGTATATTTTGGTTACCCCACCTCCGCAAATTAGAGGTTATTACCTTACATTACTGCTTTCCCCCCTCTCCAAGACTATATCTCCACTTCCAGCGCCAACTTTCTTTCCAGAAGTGAACATAAAAAACCAAACATAACAGAATAATTATCTCCTGTGCTTGTGCACCTGCTTGAATACATCTATTCTGATATGCTGTAACTAAATTATCATTATCATTTAAGGTATTTGTCTGTGATATAGATATTTGAATATTGTACTTATTGAACAGGTTAAGGTTCCAGTTATAGTGGTTGGTTGTAAGCTTGATTTGAGAGATGAAAGTCAACAGGTGAGCCTAGAACAGGTGATGTCACCAATAATGCAACAGTTCCGAGAGATTGAAACCTGCATTGAGTGTTCAGCATCTAGGCATATCCAGGTATCTTTTATTCATTTCAGCGAAATCAAATTCTTGTTCTGACATCTGATTGCGAAATTTCTGGTCATATATATATATCCCCTAATACAGTGATCAAATTTTCCTTTTGAAGGTCTCTGAAGTTTTCTACTATGCACAAAAGGCTGTTCTTCATCCAACAGCCCCATTATTTGATCAGGAGTCACAGACTCTAAAACCTCGATGTGTGCGAGCCTTGAAGAGAATCTTTATTCTCTGTGATCATGACAGAGATGGTGCCCTTAGTGATGCCGAGTTGAATGATTTTCAGGTTGTTTTCCCCCCAAGATGAAAATACTAAGCATAGTTTTGTAAAAATTGTGGCCGTTTTTGGTATTCAAGCATTATTATCTGGAATATGAATGTATTATTGTAAATTGTAATCTTGTTCCTGTGAAGTATTATGTTATTGTTTGGTTATTTTATACAAAACTATCAACAGGTCAAATGTTTCAATGCTCCTTTGCAACCGTCTGAAATTGGGGGTGTAAAGAAGGTTGTACAAGAAAAGTTGTCTGAAGGCGTGAATGAACGTGGACTTACATTGACGGGATTCCTATTCCTTCATGCTCTCTTCATAGAAAAAGGGCGTCTTGAGACAACGTGGACGGTGCTTAGGAAGTTTGGATATAATGATGATATCAAACTTGCTGATGATCTAATTCCCCCTTTGAAAAGGGCTCCTGATCAGGTAGTTGTTTTAGGATGAATTCTGATCTCATGTGTCATGTTTGACCAGCTTTAATTTTTTATTCCTATCTGAGATCAATTTTTGGACATCCAGAAAGATGTGTTATCCTGATCAAGATTGCCTTTAATGTGTTCAGAGCGTGGAGCTGACAAATGAAGCAATTGAATTTTTGAAGTCAATCTTTGATGCATTTGATGGTGATGGTGTAAGTCTTTTGCACATGTAGCTTTGGATATTGTTACTTAGTAATTAATCATGCTGTCTGTTATTTGAAATATTCTCTGAAGTGAATTCATTATGATGTGAATTCACAAATGTTTACTTGCCTACCTCCTTGACATTTGGTCATAATATTTTTATTCCTCTAGGATGGGATGTTGCGATCTCGTGAGCTTGAAGAATTATTCTCAACTGCCCCAGAAAGGTAGATTGTTGTCTCACATGAAGTTCTAGCTAGGCCTCCTTTGTGATACATAATGTTACAAGTGTTCCTAATTGCTTCTTCAATGCCCTTGCAATTTTAGAAAATCTAGTTAGGGAATTTTTCTGGTCTCCTAAGTCTGAATGTAAGTAACATCTCCTGCCAATGTTATTTGACAATCTGGTTTTCTTTATTGCAGTCCTTGGACTGGAGCTCCTTATGAGGATGCTGCGGAGAAAAATGCTTTTGGAGGACTATCACTTGATGCATTTTTATCAGAGGTCCACAAGTCTTCTATATTCTATATTCTGCCATCCCTATGTTTTGACGAGTGTTTTTTAGAAGAATAGTGGATGATTTTAGTTAGTGTTAGAACTTAATCAATTTTAGAAGTTATTTGAGAATCAAGGCTGCTTATGACCATCTTTATCATTGTATTTTCTTGATTTAACTTTGTTTTTGTTGTGGCTTCATATATGGTTTGTGAACCTTGATATGTGTATATATTTATAATATTTTATTTCTCTTGACAGTGGGCACTTATGACACTTCTGAACCCAACTTTTAGTGTGGAAAATTTGATATATATTGGTTATACTGGTGATCCGTCATCTGCAATCCGTGTGACAAGGAGGAGGCGTTTAGATCGCAAGAAGCAACACTCAGAAAGAAATGTTTTGCAGTGCTTTGTTTTTGGGCCTAGAAAGGCTGGAAAGTCTGCATTACTGAATTCTTTTATTTCAAGGTGTTTTCGTTTTATAGGTTACTGTGAAGCTTCCTAGTAATATGTCCTTAGCTATTGAATATCCTTGGCTTATTGTTATTTAATGAATGATGCAGGCCTTATGCCGAAAATTACAGTCCAACCACTGAGGATAGATATGCAGTAAATGTTGTTGATATTTCTATGGTAATGATACTTAATGACATTTGACAACAGCTTCTGCTTAGTGTCTCAAACATTTTCTCCCTCTCGCTTTTGGTGCATTCATTTTGTACCATTTTTTGACATCCTTTCTTTCTAAAGTATATGTTGTCATCTTTTTTGTTTATAGGAAAACAAAAAATATCTTGTACTGAGAGAGATTCCGGAAGATGGAGTTGGAAAGCTTCTGTCCAATAAAGAGTCTCTAGCCTCATGTGATATAGCAGTTTTTGTTCATGACAGGTTAAAGATCACTTCTATAGAAGTCATGGTTGTCTTTGCCACATGGATATTGTGGAATATATTTAGTTGTGTTATGGTTTTTGGTTGTTTCTGATGGGCCAATATTATATTATAAGTACGGACCAAATATTTTCTTCCATAATATATAGAGTAATCAACATTTATCTTCTGCTTTTTTCCTTCAATATCAAACCAGTATAGAATCTGCCTTACTATTTAGTTAATCAAAATATTGTTTATTTATAGCTGAAGATTGCAGAGACTGCATATTTCCTTGAATTCAAATTTGATTAGTTTTGTGTAGTCTGTTTAGATGCTTTTAGTTCTTGAACAATATTTTGCCTTCATGAAGTTTTAGTACATACAGAATTAGTAAAACATTGTGAATTTGGATGAAATACCTAACGCAATTATTGGCTGAAAGAAACAACTGCTGGGTTCATCTTAGAGTATGAAACCTAATTAAAACACATCTTAAAAATAAGATATTTAATCCATTTCGAAGTGTAGTATGATATTTAGAAATCACTGATTAAATTGGCAACTCATCCACTGGAATCTAATCTAAGTTTCATTTCTCTGGCAATCTGGTGTGGACAACTATCTCTTGGAAAAATTGATCAATGTATGTGACTAACCAGATATTCTCTCTCTCTAGGTCTGATGAGTCCTCATGGAGGACCTCTTCTGAACTCCTTGTTGAAATTGCTGGTCATGGAGAAGATACTGGCTATGAGGTGCCTTGCCTTATAGTTGCAGCTAAAGATGATCTGGATTCATTTCCAATGGCTATACAAGAGTCTACTAGGGTACCTATGATACTTGTTGCTTTGCATGATCTCATAAATAATTGAGTTTGCATATTCTTGCTCTTTAGATTTTAATCTCTGCTTGAAAGATGCTTCATAATTATTGGATCATTAGATAAAAAGGGCAATTTAGTGTGATGAATATGACAAGTTTTAGAATTATGATTCCATCTGCACCTTAACATATAGCAATTGGGCATAATATTTGGAGTTTGGTTGTAAACTCTGGCATGCCTTTTGCAACACTTGTCTCTTAGCACCCCATCAAGTCCTTATATAGACCCTTGCTGCTACATGTTTGCTGCTCTCTTCATCCTATGTTACCCTCCCGTTATTGGTAGCTAATCCCCGCTTTTGTCAGATGAATAAACTTTTTCCCTGTTTCCTCCAGTCATATAATGTATTGGCTTTGATGATGATACCCTGGAATTTGGCTTACACTTAGTTGCTGGGGTTGTTCAATTGCCACCTTCAACTTTCTTCTCTGTTTGGTGCTATAATATCTTTCATCACTAGTTATGTAATATCTACCGGTTCTGTGTTTCGTGTACATTCTCAGTCTCATCTGTGATATTGCATTATCAATCATTATTCCCTGACTTAAACACTAATATTTTTTGTTTGTATTCTCCACCTATATCTTGCTGATCTCTCATTCTGTTATATAGCACACATGATATATGGCACAGATCTTAGGAAAATATCATATTCTGATGTCATCGTTAATATATCTGGTTTTGTCCTGTATCAACTACAAGCACACTTACAACGTTGTGGCTTGTAGGTTAGTCAGGATATGGGAGTAGAGGCTCCTATACCAATCAGTGTGAAGTTAGGTGATTTCAACAGTCTGTTCCGCCGAATTGTAACTGCAGCAGAGCAACCTCATTTAAGCATTCCAGAAACTGAAGCTGGGAAAAGCCGCAAGCAATACCAGAGGCTCGTAAATCGCTCTCTTATGGTTGTTTCAGGTATGGGCACTCTCAGGTTGACCTGGTCACTAACTGCAACTTGTATCCTAAGCTGATTGATCTCATATAGTCATATGCTACCTAGAAAGAATAGTCTTTTAATTAACTTTGCTTCTCATTCACTTTGCCTTCATCTAAAATCTGAACTTTTCCATGTTTCACTACGTAGTAAGTGGACATAGCTTGAAATTTAGGTAGTATTTAGCAATGAATGATGAGATATTAAAGGGTGTAAATAAGATTAATAAATTGGAGTCACTAAAGGCCATGGTTAGAGGGATGCTTTCTTGGGAGCCGTATTTCTGGTTAATATATAAAGCTGTGGCATGAAATTGTCTGCCATTGTTTTACTTTATGCCTGTGGCACTTTTTAGCTTGGATGTTTATGGATTTCATGACCTTATGATATTGCAGTTGGAGCAGCAGTGGTGATTGTTGGGTTAGCAGCTTATCGGGTATATTCCGCAAGGAAGGTTTCGTCTGGTTAAAAATGCCAAAGCTTGTGCCAATATATTGCTTTGATCACCAATGCAGCTTGTGTGATGGTAGCTTTGGCACCTTCCAATATTATGTTGCCTTTTTTATGGCATCTGTTGTAGAGTTTGCAAATCCTCTTTTAAAAAATCATAACTTTTTCAATTTTTCTTTGTTACGGTTGAATTAAGTTAGCATAAATATTATATTGAAATTTATCTCCATACATATATTCTTCCTTTTGCTAGTTAGGGCTTCTTGGTTCGTACAATAATATATACAATCACTCCAGTTGATCGCTGGAAACATCAATGAGAGGATCCTCTCTATTTTAGATCGTAATTAAGATAAGATCATTCTACACTTCCACTAAATTGATTTTTTTTTTTGGTTAATAAATCTTACTCCATTTTTGTTTTTACTCTTCAACATTGTTAAGTTGCCATGGCAGTGCCATTGTAACATGGTGATGCATGTCGTGTTTTTCCTGTGTAGATATTTTTTCATTTTCGTCTTATATCTATTTTATAATAAAAAAACGTTTTACATTTGTAGGCAATGATCATGCAAAATAGGATAAGACCAAGTGGCTACACTTCTCATGACTACGCTTATGTTCATTTTGCACATCAAGTTGATGCAAACCCTTCCATCATTGGATAGGGTGTGATGCACATTCCAAATGATAGGCCTAAAATAATGCCAAGCTTGGCTATAAAATTTTCACTCTCATCTTTACCTCAATAGTGTACATACCGTAAAATGTTAATAATTGTTAAGAATCAATATTTGACTAAGTGACAATTAGCGTTATTCAAAATGGCTGTGTGAATATTTTAAGTTTAATTTATTACTTTACTTTGGCAGTATATTAATATTTTTTTTTATCATATTTATAGTTTAATTTTGATGTATAGATCTAAGAAAACCATTCATGAGGTGGTCAAACGAGATTTACATGTAAACGGTCTCTCTGTAGACATGATACATGACAGAGCTTAATAGCATCATTTGATTCATGAAGCTGACTCCACTTAGTGGGATAAGGCTTTGTTGTTGTTGTTGTTGTTGATTGTGTAAAATAAAATATCTTTTTTTTTAAGAGAAAAATCGTACCCGGCTCCTGAGTTTTATTTTTATGGGATTGATTAGTTCCTGTGTCAGTGTTTTTTTTTGTTTTTTGTTTTGGCACAGGGGGTAATCATTCTCATAAAAGTAAAGCTTAGAGGTCGGATTGGATATTTTTATTTAAGGGCCTCGTAATTTTTTCGAAGTAATTGTCAGGGTCGGATTGAGTATTCTCTTTTTTAAAATAACTATTTATGTGTCAACAAAAATTGTTATTTTGTTTGACATAAGATACACAATTAACTAGTGACAATGTATTAAAATTAAATTTTTCATATGCCCGATCGTTAAGTTCTGCTATACGTGCACCCAGACATTAATATTCGCTCACTTCCCTAGTCTCACTAAAATCGTTAGAGATGTCTCAAAGATAATTGCAGCAAATATGTTATGGCATTCAAATTATATACAGAAATCATAAGCAGTAAAAATGATTATGACACTTTTCAAAGGAGGCATACTAAACATATCAAAACATGAAAGACGAAACTGTGTCATCGAAAATAAACACGTCACACGATTCAGAATCCATTGCTCAATTCGATAAGAAAAATAAAAGTTAGCAATAATACGAGAAAAGTAAAATCTATTTATGAATGTATCACTTAATTTATTCTTTAAAATCTGCAAAAAAGTGAAGAAAGGAGAAGATAATAAAGAGTATATACATCGTGAATTTAAATTTGTATCTACTATTACGTATTTGGACTCTCGAGTCCTTTGGGCCCCTTCTGAAGTGGTCCACCAGGAGCTAGGGGTGTGCATGGTCTGGTCCGATCCGAAGACCTGGCCCGGCTCGGCCCCAAACACTTTAGGGGCTAATTTGGTGTGATTTCACCAGGTCTAGGGTCGGGTAAGGGTCTCAAAAATAGACCCGGTCATTATTTCGGGTCAGGTCCGAGCCATGGCTCGGGTCACCCGAACTCGGCCCGGTGGCCCGGTCATCATACATAATTAATATTTTGTGTTATTAGTGATGGATGATGGTTATTCTTATGTGGAATTTAAGTATTGTAAACCTTAATATTTTGTTATTAGTTATTATAACACTATAAGTTAATGTTTTATGTTTAAAATGCACAAGATTTTAGACTAATGCATAATATTGTGTTATTTGTATTGATTTAAATATTTGGTGTTATTAGACAATATTAGTATTGATTATGGTTATGCTTTAATTTTAGAGAAGAGTTGGTTCTTGTTATATTTTTTTAAGTGAATTTTACCATGTCAAATAATGGTTGGAGTCTTGAAAATTTGGATATTTTCACATGCTAGCTTATAAGAAGGTATCAAGGTAATGTAATGTTAACGGCTTGGTTTTCACCCGGTTTTTACCAGGTATAATCGTGGCCCAAAAGTGTATAGATTTCATCAGGTCTAGGGTCGAGTTCGGGTCTAATAAATAGGCCCGGTATATATTTCGGGTCGGGTTTGGGTCACATCAAACCCGGTTTCACCCGGCCCATGCACACCCCTACCAGGAGCTATCCGAAATCCCAACTAACTTGCCTAGAATCTAGCGCAACGGGATCCACTTTATCCATAAGAAAGATAACTTATGCTATATATAAAAGGAGAGCTTAGCTGCTCTTCTAAGTACGATCCAACCCTACTTTAACACTAAAACCCCTACCTCAATAACTCTTTGATTTAGATGTCGGAGTATCTTTGCAGGTACTAACTCCGCCGCTCCAGAGACCTAGTCACGCCATCTGCCGTGACCAACGAGTTTTCGATCCATTTCTTCAACTCGTTCAAGATCATCCTTGTATATTGGCACCGTCTGTGGTGATGTTGAGATCCCGGCAGCATGGCAGACGCCCATGAGGAGTCGCCCAACCAAAACATAGAACCTAACCCCATCAACAGCCTAATCAGCCTGAACCTTAGAACCACGATCACCCCCTAAACCATGGATGGGTGGTCAGCATGGTCCATAACCGCGCGACACCTAATCAACCGAGACAGTAGTCACGAGAAGAAGATTATTGGTCTAACAGAAACAGGCCGTTCAGCGGCCTAGGAGAAGATACAAATCGCATAATCTAGGACCTTCCCGGTAACCCTAGCCAGCCCAGCTATCAAGTGGTTCAATGCACTCTCGAACGACTCGATATCATGCTTTGAGGACGTCTCCTGGAAATTCCTGGCGCAATTCACCACACGTATAGCCAAGACAAAGCATCCGATAAGCCTGCTAGGCATAACACAACACAAAGAAGAGACCACAAGAAAGTAGTTAGACATATTCAACAACGAGTGCCTAACCATCAACGGTCTAACTGACTCAGTAGCTAGCCTATGCTTAACTAACGGGCGCAAGAACGAGGACTTCAGGAAGCACCTCACAACTAAACCAGTCTGGACAATGCATGAAATCCAGAATATGGCAAGAGAGTACATAAATGACGAAGAAGTGAGGCAAGTCGTGGTGACCAATAAACGGCACCACAACAATACGGCACCACGAACTAACCCCCACTAAAAGAATAGAATAGAGATTATCTGAGACTTTCCATCCACAATCAACCACTAAGGGTGGGAAAATTCAACAATTACACCCCCCAAAATTTACCATCAGATAGAAGAAACGGGCATGCTTCCGAAGGCTAGACAACTAAAATAACACACAGGTGGCAACAAAAGTCGATACTGTGATTATCACAGAGGATACAGGCATAGGATCCAAGATTGTTTCGACCTTAAGGACGCACTCAAACAAGCCATCCAAGACGGAAAACTTCCCGAGTTTACCAAAGTCATTCGAGAGCCCCAGAGAATGGAAAGAGAAAAATCCCTAGAACACGAAGGGCGGAACCCAAGAGGTGTAAAAATAGTCTGTCGAGAAAGCCCAGAGGCCGATCCAACCATAGTAGTAAACATCATCACAAGAAAGAACACTCTTGAGAAATCCAAGTCAGCATTGAAAAAGGACCTCCGAGTATTAGCCCTCAAAGACAAACAAAGAGGTCACCCTACCGCAACAACCATGACGTTCTCATCTGACGACTGCCAGAACGGGATGGCTGAGGAAGACACCCCTTTCGTCATGTTGGCAAGAGTTGGAACGGGTATAGTTAAACGGATATTAGTAGACATAGGTGCAGACTCAAACATCCTCTTCAGAGGGGCGTTGAAGAGAGAACTTTTGCGTGGTCTAGAAATTTGCAGATAAATCCTCGTTGCAGGTATAGCTTCTAAACCAACAAAAGTGCTTTCTTACAAATATTTTGGTTGTCACAAGTAACAAACCCCTTTAAAATTGATAACCGAAGTATTTAAACCTCGGGTCGTCTTCTCAAGGAATTGCAGGGAAGTATGTTTTTATTATTGGTTATAAGTCTTGTAAATTGGGGGTTTTGAAAGTAAGGAACCAATATGTTAAATGATAAGAAAAATAAAATAGTAATAATAAAATAAACTCTTGGCAAGGTATTAGAACTGGAAGTCCTATCCTAGTTATCCTTATCAATTGTGATGAGAATTGGATTTTTTCTCCCACTTTGTTAACCTTTAACTATGAAGGTAAGTTAAGTGGAGGAATTAATTTTGATTCCTCAGGTCCTAGTCTTTCCTTGGGAAAGGCTAGAGTTATTGGAACTCGAATTAATTCTTGAAGAATTCCAATTTTCAATCAACAATGAGTTTGACAACTCAAGAGTCTCCAATGACTCAACCAAAGCCAAAAGAGAAAATTCTAAATTAAATCAAAAGCATTCACAAATCTGAAACACATCAAATTACATCTAAACATAAATTCAAATCTAACATGGAAAGGTTTATAAGCTAAATTGAGCAACATAAATCAAATACAAATAAAAGTATTAGAGTAAATAAAAGTAGAAAAAAAATATTGAAGGAACATAGAACCTGGAATGAAGAGATCATAGCTTAAACATAATAAAAATCCTAAATCCTAATCCTAAGAGAGAGGAGAGAACCTCTCTCTCTAAAAACTACATCTAAAACTAAAATTGTGAATTGTGAGCTAATACTTATGAATGAATGGATTCCCCTACTTTATAGCCTCTAATCTGTGCTTTCTGGGCCGAAAACTGGGTCAGAAACACCCCAGAAATCGCTAGTTGCGAAATCTGCCACGCTGGTTTTTCGTCACTGCGACGCGTCCGCGTGGAGCACGCGTTCGCATCACCTAGCGTTAGGGCAACTATGGCATATTATATATCAAATAGAAGCTCTGGATGTTAGCTTTTCAACGCAACTAGAACCACGTCGATTGGACCTCTGTAGCTAAAGTTATAGCCGTTTGAGTGCGAAGAGGTCAGGCTGACAGCTTTGCAGTTCCTTCAACTTCTTGTATTCCTTCCATTTTTGCATGCTTCCTTTCCATCCTCTAAGCCATTCCTGCCCTATAAACTCTGAAATCACTTAACACACATATCAAGGCATCTAATAGTAATAAGAGAGGATTAATATTAGTAATTTAAAGGCCCAGGAAACATGTTTTCAATCATAGCACAAAATTAGGAAGAAAAACGTAAAACTATGCAAATAGTATGAATAAGTGGGTAAAGAGTTGATAAAAATCACTCAATTGAGTACAAGATAAATCATAAAATAGTGGTTTATCAACCTCCCCACACTTAAACATTAGCATGTCCTCATGCTAAGCTCAAGAGAAACTATAAAGGGGTGAAGAGGAATGGTAGAATGTATGAAATGCAACCTATCTATATGAATCCAACTACATGAAGAATGCTTTTTCCTACTTGGTTTAAAAATAAATAAATTCTCCAAGAATAAATATGAACTGGATTTCACTAATTCAAATCATAAAAATGAAGTACAATTAGGCTTGTAGAAGAAAATAGCTCATGAAAGCCGGGAACAAAGAATCGAGCATTGAACCTTCACTGGGAGTGTATGCACTCTAATCACTCAAGTGTTTTAGGTTCGATTCTCTCAATTCTCTACTAACCTTGCTTTCTAAGGCTTGCTTTTCATCTAACAATCAACATAAATTTAATGCACAGATACACATATCAAGAGGTCTTTTAAGGGTTGTAATGGGGTTAGGGTCAAGGTAGGATTGTATTTGGCCAAGTGGACTAAAATCTGAATCCTTAATTAACTTAAACTTTTCACCTAACTTTAGACAATCCATGTAATCATAATACCACATCTAACTATCCATTAACCATGTTTTCTACATATTCATGCATTCTAATTTCAAGTACAGTACATATGCATTGCTTTCACCACTTACTTTGGGGCATTTTGTCCCCTTTTTGCTTAATTGCTCTTTTTTCTTTTCTTTTTCTCACTTTTTTATTATTATTTTTTTATTTTATTTTATATATATATATATTTTTTTTCTTTTCTTTTATTTTTCTCAATGCATATGATTAAATTATTGGATGCATGAATCATGTCCTAAACATTTTTTTCACATTTTCAGAAAATTCTAACATACTCAATTCTCAAACCAAATGTTTCCAAATTCAACTTTTCCTATACTTAATTCATGAGCACTCTCACTAGTCTAAGCTAACCAAGGATTCAAATTAGGGACATTATTGTTTTCCGCTTAGAGTTAATGATGTGCTAAAGTAAAAAAAAAAAAACAAAGGGGTATAATAGGCTCAACATTAGTTTGCAAAGAATAATGAAAGGGTAAGGCCATATGGGTATGTAAGTTCAGTGAAACAAAGGCCTCAATCATGTAAGTGTATGTATACATCAAACCATGGAAATATAAAATTAAGCAAGACAAAGATCACAATTTTAGAGAGAAAAACACACACCAAAAATAAAATATTGGTTGGTAAAATGCAACCAATTCAAATAGGCTAAAAAATCTCACAGGTTGTGTGTTCGAGCTCTAAACCATGTTCCAGTATAATATTTATTCAAACAAGTGTAACATTAAATTTTATTCAAATTAGTGAAATGCTCTAAATTTTTTTTGAAAAAGAAAATATTTCTTCAACCAAGTGGTAAAATATGCACAAAATCAAACAAATATGCAATCAAACATGAAAATGCAACAACTAACAAGGAAAATAAACCATTGGTGTTGAGATAGAAGAGTAACTAACCCATGGAGATGGATATCGACCTCCCCACACTTAAAGATTGCACCATCCTCGGTGCATGCTAAGATGTGTAAGTGGATGGGGTTGTGGTTCCTTAGCTGGGGCTCTTTTTGTTCCTTTCCTTGCTGGTGGTTTGGGAGTAGCTTTCTCTGTACCCTTCTTGGTGGCCATCCTGAAAAGGGAAAAAGAAAGTAACTTTTAAAGCTAAGGGTTAGAGCAAGAAAGAGAGCGGGAAAGGTGGTAATCAATGCACAATAAAGAAGAATGACGTTAACACATGGTCATGACTACATGTGAAAAGTTCATCAATGGAAATATAGCAAGCGCATGTAATGACAATTAAATGCAAGATGTTTATTGGCATGCTGGCAAAGGCATGAGTAGTATAGATCAAGCATTCCATGTCCAAGTTAGATTACCAAGTCTTTCAAAGTAACATGTTTGAATAACAATTATATTTAATTAATAAAATATAAAAAGGGTTTTGTGAAAAGCAAGCATTTAGAGTAGTAGAATAAAAGAAAAAATAGTGCAGAATGCCATACGGGCTTTTTCACAAACACATAGCATGCATGGTAAATAAGCTATTGAAAGTATTAAATTGAACATGCAAGCAACCCTTTAAAAACTAATATATAATTGTCAAACCATTTTAATAATCCACAAGCAAAATATAGAAAATAATGACCCAAATAAATTTCTAACACCAATGAAAATAATGCAATGAATGAAAGTATGCAAATAAATTAAATGAAATAGAATGGAAGTGAAGAGGGGTGAGAAGTTAAAGAGATGAAGAAGAAGAAAGTAAGAAAAGGAAGAAGAAAGAAGAAAAGATAGAAGAAATTAGGATTAGAAAAGAAAAGAAAAGATAATTGGCGCTGATCTGGATAAGTTGTGAGGCGCAGGCGACGCGATCGCGTGGGTTACGCGTTCGCGCGGATAGCGCTTCTATGAAGTGACGCAGACATGTGGGTCACGCGTTCGCGTGGAGTGATTTGTGCCATTAGTGCGAAGGCAGCCTCGCGGTCGCGCAACTCTCTGTTTAAATCCATTTTGCCAAAAATCTGGGTGACGCGGTAGCGTGGTTGACGCGATCGCGTGAATGGCTTGATTTTGTAAAACGATGCGGACGCGTGGGTGACGCATTTGCGTGGGAGGGCTTGTGCTTCTAGCACGAGTCCAGCCCAGCTCCATCATAACTCTCTACCATGCACCCCTTTTTACGTCGATTTTTAGGGCACGCGTTCGCGTGGGTGACCCGGACGCGTGTGAGGCATTTTTTCCACAGTACACGGACGAGTCAGCGACGCGGTCGCGTGGATCAATTTGTGCCAAGGGCACGCCTCCAGCCATGTTCTCGTGTGACTCTCTGTTCACTTGTCTTTTCTTCCTAATGCACTTGTGACGCGGACGCGTCGCGTGCGAAATTTTTTTTTTAAATGCAAAATGCAGAATGCAGTATGATATGGATGTTATGAGTAATTCCAAGTTCAATGAAATAAAATAAAATAAAACTCAAAAACAAACAAAACGAAATAAAATTAAGATTGAAAAAAGGAACGATCATACCATGATGGGATGTCTCCCACCTAGCACTTTTAGTTAAAGTCCTTAAGTTGGACATTTGGTGAGTCCTTTGTTAGGGTGGCTTGTGCTTGAACTCATCCAGGAATCTCCACCAATGTTTGCAAATCCAATGGCCTCCGGAATCCCAAACTAGGCGCAGAAAGCCTTCAAGCAAGTTAAAGCAAGTGACAAGGCCCCAAGAGTGTTGATTGCCAGAAAGAATTCCGGGGTCCCAAACCCTGCTTTTGCACCCGTCTTCTTGTTGAGCAATATTGTTCCATCCGGGTGGTAGGCAATCTGAATTCTCACTAAGGCGGCCAAACAACTTCCTAGACCCATTCAGCTGAGCTTTACCCCAACCTTTGCGTTTAAACTTTGAGCACACAACCATGTTGAACCTTGCTTGACAACTCTAACCACTAACCATCTTCCTCTTACTTTTAATGCCACAAAGAGCTCTAAGTTGACCATCCATCTCCAGTAGCCCATATTCAAGTGGAATTAGAAAGCTAAGGGATATGAATTTTACCCACTTGAATGTTGTGAAGGATGATGGCAACTTAGGGGGGAGTATTTCTAACGAATTTGCAGGCTCCATTCCCTTGGGCTATTCTCTGACAACTTCCACCTCTTTGCAAGTTTCTTCAATATCAACCTCTTCCTCTTGGTAGCTTTCTTCCAATTCAATCACTTCTTCATTGCTCACCAAGGGCATGGGAGGCTGTGCTTCTTCTTCTTTAATCTCCATCTTTTGACCAACCTCTTCCAAGTCTTCAACCAGGGTATGCCTTGGAGGTTGTACACCCTCCTCAACATCAAATGCAACCGTCTTGGAAGGAGGCTCTATGTCTTGACTTTCCCATGGAGGTTCAGCATCTCCCAAGTCTTCAACCACTTCTTCCTCTACAACTATCATGGCTTCCTCAACTTGTTCCAATACAAAGCCATGCTCCTCATTGTCCACTAAAGTTTCTAGTGTCTCCTTCATGCTACGCTCTTTTTTAGATTCTCCACATGCAGCCATGGGAGCATTTTGAGTTCCCAGATGTCGGGAGGCTATTATATTTACTAACTCGCCTAACGCGGCCGCGAAATTTAGCACACTCTTATTCATCCTTTCTTGCCCTTGAAGAATAGCACTAAGGGGTTGTTATCCAATGGAGGATGGGGTGGATAGGAGGGTTCATTATTTTGGAGAAAGGGTTCATAATAGGAAGGTGGTTCTTCTTGATAAGGATATGGAGATGGTGAATATTGAGGTGGTGGTTCTGGGTGTGGTTCATATGGTGGTTGGTGTGGTGGATATAGGTTAGGGTCATATGGTGGTGTTTGGTGGTAAGGGGCTTGTGAGTATGGTGGTTCAAAGTTGTGTTGAGGAGATGATTCATAAGCATATGGCAGGGCTTGTTGGTAACTACAAGGGGGTCCACCATAGTTATCATCTTGGTATGCATCACAGAATGGTTGTTGGTTATAGTGCATTGGAGGGGGTTGTTGCCAAGAGGGTTGATCAAATCCTTGTGGCTCCTCCCATCTTTGATTGTTCCAACCTTGATGTCTGTTCTCATTGTAATTTCCTCTTCCTGCAACATAATTGTAACCAGACTCATAGCCAAAGGGGTGAGAGTTCATAGTAACAAATGAAAATTAAAAACAAAAATAAAAACAATTTTAAATTAAAAAAGTTAATGAAATTTAAATTTTGAAATTTCAAATCTGAAATTTGAATTTTGAATATTAAATTTTGAAATTTGATTTTTTTTGAAATAAGATGAGATAAGATTTTGAAAAAGATATGAATTTTGAAAAAAAAGATTTGAATTTTGAAATTTTAAATTTTGAAATTTGAAATTTGAGTTTTAAATTTTGAATTTTTGAATTTAATGAGGAAAGAGAAAAATAATAAAATGACACCAAACTTAAAATTTTTAGATGAAAACGAAGAAAACAACTAAGAACAACTTGAATGTCAAGATGAACACGAAGAACAAATTTTTGAAAAAATTTTTAATAACTAAATAAAAACCAATAACCTCTTAATTTATGAAAAAGCAAAAATAAAAACAAAAATAAAAACAAATAAACAAGCAAAAAGCAAATATTTACAATAACCAATAATAAGACACACGTTTGCAATTCCCCGACAACGGCGCCATTTTGAAGAGAGAACTTTTGCGTGGTCTAGAAATTCGCAGATAAATCCTCGTTGCAGGTATAGCTTCTAAACCAACAAAAGTGCTTTCTTACAAACGTTTTGGTTGTCACAAGTAACAAACCCCTTTAAAATTGATAACCGAAATATTTAAACCTCGGGTCGTCTTCTCAAGGAATTACAGGGAAGTATGTTCTTATTATTGGTTATAAGTCTTGTTAATTGAGGGTTTTGAAAGTAAGGAACCAGTATGTTAAATGATAAGAAAAATAAAATAGTAATAATAAAATAAACTCTTGGCAAGGTATTAGAACTGGAAGTCCTATCCTAGTTATCCTTATCAATTGTGATGAGAATTGGATTTTTTCTCCCACTTTGTTAACCTCTAACTATGAAGGTAAGTTAAGTGGAGGAATTAATTTTGATTCCTCAGGTCCTAGTCTTTCCTTGGGAAAGGCTAGAGTTATTGGAACTCGAATTAATTCTTGAAGAATTCCAATTTTCAATCAACAATGAGTTTGACAACTCAAGAGTCTCCAATGACTCAACCAAAGCCAAAAGGGAAAATTCTGAATTAAATCAAAAGCATTCACAAATCTGAAACACATCAAATTACGTCTAAACATAAATTCAAATCTAACATGGAAAGGTTTATAAGCTAAATTGAGCAACATAAATCAAATACAAATAAAAGTATTAGAGTAAATAAAAGTAGAAAATAAATATTGAAGGAACATAGAACCTGGAATGAAGAGATCATAGCTTAAACATAATAAAATCCTAAATCCTAATCCTAAGAGAGAGGAGAGAACCTCTCTCTCTAAAAACTACATCTAAAACTAAAATTGTGAATTGTGAGCTGATACTTATGAATGAATGGATTCTTCCACTTTATAGCCTCTAATCTGTGCTTTCTGGGCCGAAAACTGGGTCAGAAATCGCTGGTTGCGAAATCTGCCACGCTGGTTTTTCGTCACTGCGACGCGTCCGCGTGGAGCACGCGTTCGCATCATCTAGCGTCAGGAAAACTATGGCATATTATATATCAAATCGAAGCTCCGGATGTTAGCTTTTCAACGCAACTGGAACCACGTCGATTGGACCTCTGTAGCTAAAGTTATAGCCGTTTGAGTGCGAAGAGGTCAGGCTGACAGCTTTGCAGTTCCTTCAACTTCTTGTATTCCTTCCATTTTTGCATGCTTCCTTTCCATCCTCTAAGCCATTCCTGCCCTATAAACTCTGAAATCACTTAACACATATATCAAGACATCTAATAGCAATAAGAGAGGATTAATGTTAGCAATTTAAAGGCCCAGGAAACATATTTTCAATCATAGCACAAAATTAGGAAGGAAAACGTAAAACCATGCAAATAGTATGAATAAGTGGGTAAAGAGTTGATAAAAATCACTCAATTGAGCACAAGATAAACCATAAAATAGTGGTTTATCAGGTGTTTGACAAACTCAGCCTCCGAAACGAGGACTAGTGATGACTGGAAAATTACTGTATCTCTACAATAACTCCTTCGGCAAGTATACCGGATTATCGTCAAGTAAAAACTCACTGAGAGTGAGGTCGATCCCACAGGGATTGATTGATTGAACAACTTTAGTTAGCAGAGTATTTAGTTAAGCTAATCAAGAGTAAGTGTTGAGTCCAGAAATTAAATGACAGAATTATAAATTTCTTGAAGATAAAGAAAGCAGTAAAGTGCTAGAATGTAAAGAGCATAAAGATAAATTGCTAGAAGGTAAATGACAGAAATGTAAATGACTGAATTGTAAAGGGAATGGGTTGCTTGGCAGAAATTAAACAAAGTTATAAAGAATAGGGAAGATAAGAATGGGGAAGATTCATTGGGGTTAGGAGATGTTGCTTTCTATGGATTAATTTCAGATCATCTCATCTTCAATCATGCAACTCATTGACCTCTTAGCAATCATGATTGATTGAATCCCAATTCCTTGGTAATTCAATCTTTCAAATCTTGATAATCAGCAAATTCCTTGGTCTAATTGCTCATGACGAGAGGTAAGCTTGGTCCCTGATTTTACCACACATCCTCATAGATCCAAGTAATTGGGTAGATTTAATGTCACCATATCCAATCCCAAAACCCATATCTACTCAATGTGAGAAGGGATTTCAAGAATGATTTCATGTTTCCTCTTCCAAGGTTCCCATGAAACCCAAGTTGCATTCAATCTCTTTTCCAAGATAATTGAATGCTAAGCATGAAGAACGAAATTCCTTCTAGCAAATCAAAGAGAGATAAAGAGATGAAGAAATTCACTAGCATTAATCCATCAAGTACAACAGAGCTCCCTCCCCCAATGAGAGGGAGTTTAGCTACTCATAGCTTAGAGCGAGTACAAGAGATGGAAGAAGATGAAAGTAAAAGTAAAGTGAAGTAAAAGTTCCAAGCCCCCCTTTCAGTACTCTTCAAGGGGTATTTATACTACTCTTATTACTAGAAATGAAAAATTACAAAAAGAAAAGAAAATTACAATTGAAAACTAAAAGAAATAACCATTAATTAGAGGCATGTGAGTGGCGTGCTACGCCCAGACCTTCGCTTGGCTTGGTGTTCCACGCCCAAAACTCAAGTGGCACGCCCATGATGTGAGTTGACTTGGCGTGCCACACCCAAGTCTCAAGTAGCACGCCCCATGGTGCAGCCTTCCATCTTCTTCTTTGGCAATTTAACCTGGCGTGCCACGCCCACATCAAAACCTTTAATTTTCTTCTCTGGAGGGTTGGCCTGGCGTGCCACGCCTAGGTCTGGCATGCCACACCCCCTTGTTGGTGCATAAACATTCCCTTTTGGTCCAGTGAGCTGGCGTGCCAGGCCCCATATACCAAGTGGCACGCCCATTGATAGTTGGCTTGGCGTGCCTCGCACAAAGTCTCAAGTGGCACGCCTTCGATGAGGTCTTGACCCTTCTCTTCTGGAAATTTGTACTGGCGTGCCACGCCCTTGTTAGAGGCTTCATTCTCCCTTTCTGGTTAAGTGAACTGACGTGCCATGCTCAGGACTCAAGTGGCACGCCCATGATAGTGGTGTGGGCTCACAAACTTGGCGTGCCACCCCCTAGTACCAAGTGCCACGCCCATTGAAGTTGCTCCTTCCCTTCTCCTCTGGACTATTGTACTTGCGTGCCACGCCCAGCTTGGGAGATAGAATCGGCGTGGCACGCCCAGCTTGGCGTGCCACGCCCTTGATAACTCTTCAAAGAACCTTTCCTGGAAAACATTATTGGCGTGCCACGCCCAGCAATGGCGTGCCATGCCCTTTGGTGATCTTGAAGAACCCTCTTCTAGAAAATATGCTTGGCGTGCCACCCCCAACAGTAGCATGCCACGCCCATAGTGAATCTTAGCCATCCTTCTTCTGGAGAATAGAGTTGGCGTGCCACGCCCAGCAACAGCGTGCCACGCCCATTGTTGAGCTTGGAGTTCCCTCTCTGGACATCATAACTGGAGTGCCACGCCCATGATAAATCTTCAACATCCTTCCCTGGAAAAGATAACTGACGTGCCACTCCTGGCCTTGGCGTGCCACACCCATTGTAGTTCATCAAGGATTCTCTTTTGGAAATTATAATTGGCGTGCCATGCCTGGCCTTGGCGTGCCACGCCCATAGTAATCCTTCAAGTTTCCTTCCTGGAGATAATAGCTGGCGTGCCACGCCCAATAGATGGCGTGCCACGCCCAGTCAAGGATAGTGGCGTTTGCTTGAAGTGGCACGCCCAGCATACACGCCCAACACATTTGCTTGCTTTCTTTCTCTTTTGTTGCTCTTTTTACCTGAAATCCAAGCAAGACTCATTTCAAAGCAATGTCCCATAAATTCATCATATAGTTCTTGTGAATGCATCAATTGAATGAGAATTCATCATTTCTATGGTCTTTTTAGATGAGAGAAAGAAGTAGATGATGCAAGTCATCACAACACCAAACTTAATATTTGCTTGTCCTCAAGCAAATTAATGTGAATTGTTCTAAATGATTGAAACTTGACCCTTAAGAGAATGCAATCAATAATTAGAGATAATGACTAAGTATCGAATTATGCATGAACCTTGTTATTTGCTTTCATATCACAATGAAACTCTTAGACTTTTGAGGGCCTCTTTAAGTGCTTGCTTTTAGAGCCCTTTCTATTGATTGTCACCTTGAAGTAGTAAGGTTTGTTCTTTTTCTTTTGATTGCTCTTTTTCTTCTTTCATTATTCTTTTGTTTCCTTGATTGATCACGACTCTAAGTGTTCTGTCTCAAGATGACCCTTTAAAGTAATTTTTCAATTAGCACTCCTAAACCAGTTGGTTTTAGGGTACTAGGTGTTGAGACACCCCTAAGAATTTACTTGCTCAGGTCTCTCTTCTTGACACATCTTCACCACAAGAATTTACTAGGATCTTGGCTCTTTGAGCCATTTGTTTCCTTAATTTCTTCCTAGTAGTTGATGCTCATAGCCTTGGGTCTTACTTACTACTTCTTGGTTCTATTTATATTCAAGGGTCATCCTTAGCATCTACTTGTTATGTCCTCTATATCTAGTTGTTCATTATGGATTACTCACTTCCCAAACTTCAATTTATGATTTTATACTTGTCCCTCATCTCTTATTTTGAATTAACTCACTTGGGTCATGGTTCCTTACTTTTGTTTTGCAAACAACTCATTATTGACTCCTTGTGGAAACAAACTAAATTCATTGATGTTGTGAAACTTAATAATCAACATTTTCTTTCTCAAAGTAAAACTGAAACTTAGGGACTCATAAAAGGACTCTTACTTAAAAAAAAAACAATAATTATCATAGTAAAAGAAACTAATAAATAGCAAATTCAGCAAATAACTCCCAAATAGAACTCAACAACCTTTGCTTGTCATGGTGCTTCTCCCTTGATCAGTGCATTTGTCCCTTCCCCTTATCCTTTTTCTTGGAGGAATCATCACCGTTCTTCTTTGTTGAGGCTTCTTCTTGTGCTTGAGTATCCCTTGGTTTCCAGAAGCCTAGCCTCCTCATGTAGGTCCTCTCATCCTCCTTGTGCTTGGCTAAAATCTCCTCCTGCCTGGCACTAAGCTCTTCCATTCCTTGCATAAATGTTGGATAGTTGGGGTTCAGAGTGCCTACCACATTACACAAGTGATTCAGCTTCGCTTGTTTGTTTATATCATATTGCCTTCTTGAAGTGGTTCTAGCCTCATAAAGGGACCTAAACTCAGCAAGATTCCTTTGTTGAACCATTTGTTGCTCCAGAATTTTGTTGAGGCTACCTTGCATTTCTCCTCAATGGAATTGCCCTTGCTGTTCCTTGATTTGCTCCACATTTTTTTGAAGTTGCTGGATGCTCTTTTACAGTTGTTCCCAGTGCTTCTGTTGCTCCATAAGTTGGTTGATATCTCCTTGCATGTGGTGGATGTTCCCCTGCATCTCCTCCCAATTAAAACCTTCTGGAAAGTGTGCTTGAACTTGTGGAATTGGTGCTTGGATATATGCCCCTTCTTGTTGTGGTGGCTTTTGTGGTTCTTGCACGTGAGCTCTATGCTCTCTGGCCCTTTGTGGTGGATTGGCAGCCACCACTTTTTCAATCTTCTTGGCAGTTATAGGCTTCTCTTGTTCTAGCAAAGTTTCATCTATAACAGTTTCCACTCCATCCTCATCACATAAACGCTGGATGATACTTGGAAAAGCTAGCCTTGTACTATCCTTGGTGCTTTTTAGCACCCTATGAATATTGGCTGCAATCATCTCCCCTACATTCACATTCTCTCCCTTTATGATGCTATAGATTAGCACAGCTCTTTCCAAAGTTACCTCTAAGGTGTTGGAGGTAGGTTTGAGTGACCTTCTCACAAAGTCTAGCCACCCTCTTGCTTGTGGGCACAAATCTCTCCTTCTCAACTGATTTGGCCTTCCATCCTTGAAAATGTCTTCGAAGGGTTGAGGACACATATCTCATTGAAAATGTCTTCGAAGCCCGGATCAAGTTGCTTCACTCTTTCTTCATAGCTTCGGGTGGACCTTGTGCACCTTACTTCCAGCATTCTTTCTAAGTTTGTAGGGCTATAATCAATGTTCTTCCCCCTCACGAAACTTAGGTAGCTAAGTTGTTGGACTGGCTGTGGAACGACATTGGCGTAGAACTCTCTTACTAGGCTTTCCACCACTTTTGTTTGGTGGATTGCACAAGATTGCCCAGCCCCCTACTATTGATCGCAATGGTGATTTTTCTGTGCTCATCTCTTCCCCATTGGAAGCCAACCTCCGGGATGATTTGCCTCTCACTCACCCACCCATAGAATTGGTTTTGGTGGAAGAATGAGAGGATTTTGTACTCATTGTAGCTTGAAGAGCTAGAGGAGGTTTCCTTGGTCTTTCTTTTCTTTGAGTCAGTGGCCTTTGGTGGTGCCATTTGTGGAGTGTAATGAAGAAGGTTAGGGGAAGGAAGGAGAAAAAAAGCAAAGCAAAAGGATTTTTCTCAACACCAAACTTAAGACTTGATCGTCCCAATCAAGAAGGAAAGAAAAAAAGAGAGTAAGAAAGTAAAGGGGGAAGAGTAGTGATATGGAAGAGAGAAAGAAGTGTTTGGGTGTAGGGTGGAGAAGGGGTTGGGTGAGTGCAATTTATAGGGGGGGGGGAGAAGACTCTGGAAGGGTACAATTGATTGCAAGCTTGAATTTTCAGGATTGGAATTGGCGCCTAGCATGGGGAAAGCGCCACTTGAAAGTGGTTCAGATTTCTTCAGATTGTGAGTTCCAAAGTGTGAAGTACACTTTGACTCCCTTCTCTTGATGAGTGATCAATATCTTGTGGGCCCCACTCCTTCCTAAAAATTCAGTTACAAAATTCTCATTAATAATAAAAAAATTGCTTCATTTTCTTCTAATTAATTGGCATTTATTTTGTGTGTCCTTTGGACACCAAACTTAAGTTCATTGCATCTGGTAACTGATGCACATGATTAAACTTCATTATATATATTATGAGTGGAAGAGATTTAATTCTTCATACCCTTCCACTTCCACTCTATGTGTACACAATTAAGTAACCTTTTTTTGTTTATCTCACCATGTTACTAGGTGCATTAAAGTACCAACTTATTGGGCTTAATTTGGATGCACAACTGGAATTTCTCATTATGGTGGCCATACCAAACTTAATTTTTGGCTTACTCTTTAGATCAATTAAATTGTTGTCATGTAAATTTAAAAATTAAGTGGGCTGGTGGCCACACCAAACTTAGTTCTTCAGCCAGTTTTTCAACCCAATTAAAGACATCACATAGCAAGGTCGATCTTCCAAAACAAAGCTAAGAACACTCTAAAGCTTAAAAACCAGTCTAAGGCTACCAAAGTAAGCAGTTGACACTAAAAGCTAGAAAGCAATAAACTAGAGTAACTAACATGGAACAAGTCTAAAATAGTAAACTAAAAGGATATGAATGTTGGGTTGCCTCCCAACTAGCGCTTCTTTAACGTCATTAGCTTGACGGTTCTTCCTCTTCAGCTGAGGTTGTTGGTGAAAGGAAATTGCACCGGTTTGGAAATTAGATAAAATAATTCCGTTGTAAGTATAGTCCAAACCAGCAATACAATTCCAATCATCAAAGCTTAGTTTTTCAAAGCAAATATATCAACCGAGAGTAATGAAACCTCGGGTCGTCATTCCTAGGATGCAATTGAAATGTTACACTTTCGATTGTTAGAAAAAAGGGGGTTTTCAAGCAAGAAACAAAAGATTGAAAGAACTTAAGAATAAAAGAACAAAGAGAGGATCAAAATTGAAATTAATGCAAGTAAAAAAGAAACAAGATCAAAACTAGTGAAGATGAAAAAAATGTATAAAGAGCCTTGACTTGGGAACGAGGATCTAAGGAATCCTATCATTGCCATAACCACAATTATGGTAATTATCATGAGTTAATCTCGCTTAGTTAACCCCAAACATCGAGGAGTATGTCAAGCAAGCATAATTGACCTTAATCCATAAGTCCTAGCTAACTTACCAAACTACTTGATAAAAAGCTAGCATCAATGAAAACAAGAGTCAACTAACTACTCAATAATTACCACTAAATGTCGGACATTATGGCTCTAGTATCCTAGGAACTCAAATCCCAGGGTAAGGTGTGAAAATCTACTCAAAACTCATAATTGGCATTTTCACAAAACACCTTGTGGGCATAAAACCAAAACATAGAAAATTGCAAAGACAAGTAAAAGTTATAACCAAACTATTCACCATATCAACAATAAATATCCAAACAAGCATAAAGAAAGCATAAAACATTAAATTTATCAATCAAAACTTCAAAAAACTCAAAATTGCAAATATGAACAAAATAACTTGAACCAAGAGAAAGTAAAAGCAAAAGTGATGGAATTAAAGAGGAAATTAAGAGTACTTACAATTAAAGAAGCAAAATCCAAAATCAAAGCTTGCTATAAAATACTACAATCAAAACTCTAGGAGAGCAATTGCTATCTACACTACTCCTACTCCTAAGGATGCTTCCTAACTAATTCTACCTAATGAAAACCTAATACTACCTAATGTGTTGATATGTGTTGATATCCCCTTCATATAGCACTTTAATTTAGCATCTAGCCTTCCAAAATTGGGCCAAAAGCCCTCAGAAATTGCGCAGCACGTGTTTCATTAATGAAACCACGTGCAGAGACCTGTGCGTACGCACACTTTGCTGAATTTTCTCCTGTGCGTACGCATAGAGGGTTGTGCGCACACACACATACAAATTCCTTCTTGTGCGTATGCACGCGTACTTGTGCGCACACACACTTGTCTGTGTGTGCTTTTCCTTGTTTTCTTCAAGTGTTCTCCCTTGTACATGCTTTCTTCCACTTTTGCCTAGCCAATCTTGCCAAAATGACCTGAAATCACTCACAAAATATATCACGGCATCGAATGGCATGAAAAGTGGAATTAAAATCACTAATTTAAGCACAAAATGCATGTTTTCACATTTAGGTCCAAATTAGGGAGATAACACAAAAGTATGCTATTTTGGTGCTTAAGTGTGAGTTTATGTGATGAAATTCATTCAAATCAAGCTAAAATATATGAAAAAATATGGACTCATTAATTCCCCCACACTTAAACAAAAGCATATTCTCATGCTAAACCAAACAAGGATAGTAATCAAAGGGGTAACCAACTTGTTGAATGCAACTATCTATATGCATGCAAGTATACTATATACTATATATATGTATTTATCTACCTATGGTATCCTATTGATTTGGTAAAAACAAACAATCAAATTTTCAAGCAAGAGTATAAACATATAGGGCCAAGCAAAGAATTAATTCAATGCAATCAAAAATCTAAAGAATTGATTTAACTCATCAAAGTGAAGTAACTTGCAAGAATACATGATAAGAGGTATGGAAACATAGAATTGAGTAATTGAACCCTCACTAGATGTGTATATACTCTCAATGCTCGGTGTTTAGGGTCAAATTACTCAAGTCTCCTCTAATAATGCTTTCAAAGATTTGCTTTTCATCTAACAATCAACAAGTATTTGATGCATGTATGTAATTATCATGAGGACTTATTAAGGTTGTAATGGGGTTAAGGTCAAGGTGGGATAGATATGGCTTAGTGGACTAAATTGAATTGAATCCTTGATTAGTTTAAGTATCACACTCAACCTATATCAATCAAATCACAAAAATGCATTCTAACCACTCGTTACTTCTTTTCACTCACATTCATGCCTTGGTTTCGATTCAAATCCACATATGCAGTCCTCATTCATTTCATTCATTTTTTTTCTTTTCTTTGGGGCAAACATTGTCCCATCTTATCCACAAATGACTTTTTTTCTATTTCCTTTTCTTTTTCTATGACAAATGCATATGGTCAAAGCAAATTGATACATGAATGTGCACCCATTTTCTAAATTTTCAATGAATACCCAAAAATAAACATTTTATCTACCAATGTTTCCCAACATTTTCCCACACTTAGATGAAACACACACCTCAACCTAAGCTAATCAAGGATACAATCCAAGGTAAATTCATGGTTTTCCGCTTAAGGTTGTAATGTGGTGATATTACAAACAATGGGGATTAAAAAGCTCAAAAGGGGTTCACAAAGGTAGATGCAAGGGTAGGTCCATATAGGTGAGTGAGTTTAATTCAAAAATGGCCTCAATCATGCTAAATGCATTCAAGACATCAAACATCAGAAATAAAGAATCAAGCAAAATCAAGATCACAATCATAGAAGAGATATAGCACACCATGAACAAAATAGTTGTTATAATGTGTAACCACTCATTAAAGCTAAAAAACTCACAAGGTATTTTGTTCTATCTCTCTTCTATATTCCATAAAAATCATTCAAGGAAGTTTAAAAATAATTTTCCAAATCAATTCAATAGAATGCCCTAAAACAAAATTCTTGAAAATTTTTGTTGTTTTTCACCAAAATTATTTCCTATATGTATGTATGATGTTGTGATGGATGCACATTTTCAAAATTTCTTAGTTCTTTTCCTAATTTTCAACAATGCAAAAACTAACATGAACAATTAGGTCAAAATTGAACTACGTACTATGCTATTCACATAAAATTACAACTTCTATCTATAAAATATATACCACGCAAAAAGATGCAAAAATGTAACATGCAATTTATATATATATATATATATATATATGGATTTGGATCCTCTAAAGTTTGAAGTTCACTTTAGAAAGTAAAGTGTGATCTTCTATCCTTGAATAGTTTCTCTTTTATATTTATTATTGGTCCTACCTATGAAATCAATGGTGAGAGATCATACTTTACTCTCTAAAGTGAAATTCAAACTTTAGAGGATCCAAATCCTATATATATATATACCAAAAGAAAAATGCAATACAGTAGTCAAAAGCACTCTAAATATCTACAAGAAACATAATAAAAAGAAACAAAAATAAGGTGCAAAGTGTTCGGAAAAGTAAGTTTACACCCCAAAATGACGAATACTCCCCCACACTTAAGCGTTGCATGGTCTTCCGTGCACGAACACGATCCGGGGATAATGTCTCTCAAGAGCTCCACCTTCGGTTGGCGGATGTGGGGGCCTGGATTGTGTGGAAACCGCCAAGTCCAATGCATTCTCGGCATCTTCGTCCTCAGTGTCCTCCTCCTCTCCCGGCTCCTTGCCTTTATGTCTCATCATAAAAAAGAATGAATAAAGTATAATTAGAACCCATAGGGCAAGTAGCACAAAAAGGTAAAGGAGAGAGCAAATAAGCATCTAATTGAGAAAGTTTCATAGTGGTGTGGTATGATAAAAAAAATTGAGCCGTGCGTGTATTCCAATTATGTGTGTGGTTAGGGTACAAACAATGGCCGGTTAAAATGGCATCCACACAATCAAAAAGTAAGTATGAGTTCTTCAACTAAATGGCCTAAGATGCAAGCAATGAATGAGGATCAATTAAACACAAGCAAACTTAGGCAACTACAACAAGAGTAAATTGAATGTAGGAATTATTAGATATTGAAGGTGTGCAAGTGAAAGGGCAAAATTGATATAAAATAGCACAACAAACAATAACCAATGCAATGAAGAAAAGAAAATTACTTATTCATCCTTAGGAATAATCAAATAATCACATGGTTAAGGTGTTTGTTACAAAAAGTGACAAGTCTTGATAGGAATCAAGTCAAGTCAACTCAAATAAATGCAAAGTATTAACAAGAAACAAAGACCTTGTGATGTGATTATATTGACTTAAAAACCACGATGAACAAGCAATTCAATTCAATTCACTAAATTCAATATGCACTTGTTAAAAATTTTACCAAAAAGTAGTCAAATGTCACTCTTGCATATCCATTTGGTGCTAGCAACTCAAGGCAATAAACAAGTACATTATTGAAATCCCAATCCAAAATAACATCATAATCATTTAAAAGTGCACAATTCTGAATTAGAATGCCAAACAAGGATATAGTCTAACACATATAGTAGCTACAACACATGCATTAAACAAAAAGTTCATTCAGGCATTATGTCAAACACATGGAGTGCAGTGCACAAATTCAACAAATTCAAGCGAAAGATTCAAGAATGAACAACCCATAAGTCAAAATTGAACACTTGCAATGTAACAAACAAACAATTAAGCAAACTTAAATAACCAAAGTTAAATCAAGAAAACAGAAATTAAGCAAGCAACTAAACATAACAAAGAAGATTAAAACAAGAAAATTGAAAAGTTGATGAATGGAAAAGAAAAAGATAGGTAACAGTGACACTTGTGTTAGCTACTGTGAGGCTCACGGCAACGGAGTTTCGCCAAAGAAGAGAAGAAAGAGAGAAGAAAAAGAAAGAAGAAAGAAGAGAAAATAAAAGAAAGAAGAAAAAGAAAGAAGAAAGAAGAAGAATAAAAGAAAGAAGAAGAAGAAGAAGAAGAAGAAGAAGAAGAAGAAGAAGAAGAAGAAGAAGAAGAAGAAGAAGAAGAAGAAGAAGAAGAAGAAGAAGAAGAAGAAGAAGAAGAAGAAGAAGAAGAAGAAGAAGAAGAAGAAGAAGAAGAAGAAGAAGAAGAAGAAGAAGAAGAAGAAGAAGAAGAAGAGAGAAGAAATAGGGAGAGAGAGAGAGTGGTGGCGCAANNNNACGGCGGCGGCGACGGTGGTGGTCGCCGAAAGAAGGGCTGGGTTGGGTTGAGGGGGGTAGAAGAAAAAAAAGAAGGAAAGAAGAAAGGGGGTGAGGAGTGGTGTAACAGGGCAGCTTTTCTCATTACTGCCTAGACCGAGACTCGTGCGCACGCACAAAGGAGTGTGCATACGCACACCAGCAAAAAAATGATAGCGTTTATACGCATAGGACGTGCGAGCGCTGCTGGCAGAGAGGGTGTCAAGACATGTGCGTACGCACAGAGCATTTTTTTAAAGAAAGGCAAAATGACTATGTTTGTGTACGCACAGGGATTCATGTGCACGCATAGAATGAAAATGTGGTGGGGTGCGCGTGCATAGAGGGTGCGAGCGCTGCGAACAGAACGCGTGCAAACAGGTGTGCGTACGCACACTTCTGTGCGCATGGACATGTGAGGAAAAATAGGGGAAGTGTGCATACGCACAAGGCTGTGCGCACGCACAGAACTCTGTTTCTGCAACATTTTTAAAGCCTCTAAGGCACCAACCATGATATCAATCAAAGGTTTTCAACCCCAAAACACATCATTCTTCAAAAACACAAGATCAAACATAAAATGCAACTAATCCAAGCCTAGAATGCAATCAAACTATGCTAATTAAAGAGATAAAATTGAATAAACAAAAGCTAAAAGAAAGAAGGGTTGAAAGGATATTACCATGGTAGGGTGTCTCCCACCTAGCACTTTGGTTTAAGTCCTCAAGTTGGACTTTTGGTTGGAGCTCACATCCAGGAGGCTTATGCTTCCATCCATCCTTGAGTTGCCAACCATGCTTGCTATTCAAAAATCTTCCGGGATCCCAAACGAAGTACATTAAGCTCTCAAGCAACCTCAAACAAAAAATTGGGATCCAAAATTATTGGTTGTAGAGGTGTATGCCCGGATCCCACACTTTGGTTTCTCTATCATCCTTTTGTTGACTTTCTCTTGTGCCCTTGGATGAACAACCTCTCCAAGTACCTTTGAAGCACCCACTTGAATCTTGTGATCCTCCCAAGTGGACCTTACACCACTTATACATTGAATTCCTTTGATAACCAAAGTCCACTCCTTCACCATTTAACACTCCAAGAAGCACCTTAAGTTGGTGATCCGTCTCTAAGAGAGCATATTGGTATGTCCCTATGAAGTTCATGGAGGAAATGGTTACCCATTCAAATTGCCCTTAGGTTGGAGTCACTCTTGTAAACTCTTGTATGTATGCCTCCACTTCATGGATGATCACCTCTTTCTCACCACTCTTTTTTAGCTCTTTCCTTTCTCTCTCAAACTCAAAAGTAGGAGGCTCCTCAAGATCATTGAGGGGTTGACCAAGGTGGACAAAAAATCATTCATGATGCAATCCACTTCTTGATCAAACTCCCTCAATTCTCCATTCACCCCTTCCGGTTCACTAGTTCTACCTTCCTCCTCTTGTTACAATTCTTGTCCTAACTCTTCTTCCTTCCCTTGAGGCTCCATGTTCTCCTCCTCTCTACACTCCTTACTTGATCCTCCACCTTCTTCAAGGGGGATGTCTTGAGTGGTTGTGCGTAGTGAGGCCAAGCGGTTCACTGCTTCGGTTATGGTAGCAATGAACTCCCCTTGCTTCTTTCGGAACCCTTCTTGCTCTTGGAAGAATGCTTGAATGTCTTGTTGTTCTTGGGGCAAGGGTTGGAGAATTTCACAATTTGATGGAAGAGAAGGTTCAAAGGTTGGAAGAAAGGTTGAATAGTTGGAAGGTGTGTTATGTGGGTGAGGGTATTGAGGTGGTGTATAAGGGTGTGGTGGTTCATACGGTTGGTAACAAGGTGTATAAACATTGGAATCCCATGGGGGTGGATGGTGTAGTACTTGAAGGTTTGGTGGTTGGGGGTCATGTAGGGGATATCTTTTATATCCTTGGATTTGGTATTCACATAGGGGAGGATTTGTCTCGTTGTAGTATAGAGGAGGTGTTTGCCATGAGTGTTGCTCATACGTAATTGGTTCCTCCCTAAATTGATTCTCCCACTCCATGAAGCAATCCCAATTTGAATTTATCATACCCTACAAAATACTCACAACTAAGCTCCAAGCAATAAAGGTGATAGCTCATAGAGAAAGTGGAAAATAAAAACAAAAGACATTAACAAACAAGAAAAATAAACACCTAGATATTAACAAAAATAACCAAACAACCAAAAAATAATATATTTACACTATCAACATATTTACAACAACCAAAAGATAGCACTCAATTGCATCCCCAGCAACGGCGCCAAAAACTTGGTGAAAGGAAATTGCACCAGTTCGGAAATTAGATAAAATAATTCCATTGTGAGTATAGTCCAAACCGACAATACAATCCCAATCATCAAAGTTTAGTTTTTCAAATCAAATATCAACCGTGAGTAATGAAACCTCGGGTCATCTTGCCTAGGATGCAATTGAAATGTTACACTTTCGGTTGTTAGAAAAAAGGGAGTTTTCAAGCAAGAAACGAAAGATTGAAAGAACAAAGAGATTATCAAAATTGAAATTAATGTAAGTAAAAAGGAAACAAGATCAAAACTAGTGAAAATGAAAAAAATGTATAAAGAGCCTTGACTTGGGAACGAGGATCTAAGGAATCCTATCATTGCCATAACCACAATTATGGTAATTATCATGAGTTAATCTCGCTTTGTTAACCTCAAACATCGAGGAGTAAGTCAAGCAAGCATAATTGACCTTAAACCATAAGTCCTAGCAAACTTACCAAACAAGTTGATAAAAAACTAGCATCAATGGAAACAAGAGTCAACTAACTACCCAAGAATTACCACTAAATGTCGGACATTATGACTCTAGTATCCTAGAAACTCAAATCCCAAGCCAAGGTGTGAAAATCTACTCAAAACTCATAATTGGCATTTTCACAAACACCTTATGGGCATAAAACCAAAACACAGAAAATTGCAAAGACAAGTAAAAGCTATAACCAAACTATTCACCATATCAACAATAAACATCCAAACAAGCATAAAGAAAGCATAAAACATTAAATTCATCAATCAAAACTTCAAGAAACTCAAAATTGCAAATATGAACAAAATAACTTGAATCATGAGAAAGTAAAAGCAAAAGTGATGGAATTAAAGAGGAAATTAAGAGTACTTACAATTAAAGAAGCAAAATCCAAAATCAAAGCTTGCTATAAAATGCTACAATCAAAATCCTAGGAGAGCAATTGCTATCTACACTACTCCTACTCCTAAGGATGCTTCCTAACTAATTCTACCTAATGAAAACCTAATACTACCTAATGTGTTGATATGTGTTGATATCCTTTTCATATAGCACTTCAATTCAGCATCTAGCCTTCCAAAATTGGGCCAAAAGCCCTTAGAAATCACGCAGCATGTGTTTCATTAATAAAACCACGTGCAGGAACCTGTGCATACGCACAGATGTGTGCGTATGCACACTTTGCTACATTTTCTCCTGTGCATATGCACAGGGGGTTGTGCGCACGCACACATACAAATTTCTTCTTGTACGTACGCACGCGTACTTGTGCGTACGCACACTTGTCTGTGTGTGCTTTTCCTTGTTTTCTTCAAGTGTTCTCCCTTGTACATGCTTTCTTCTACTTTTGCCTAGCCAATCTTACCAAAATGACTTGAAATCACTCACAAAATATATCACAGCATCAAATAGCATGAAAAATGGAATTAAAATACTAATTTAAGCACAAAAACACATGTTTTCACATTTAGGTCCAAATTAGGGAGATAACACAAAAGTATGCTATTTTGGTGCTTACGTGTGAGTTTATATGATGAAATCCATTCAAATCAAGCTAAAATATATCGGAAAATATGGACTCATCAGTTGTAGTTCACTCTTTGCTCATCCAGTGAGTCTCCTAAGTAATGCTTAAGTCTATGGCCATTGACAGTGAAAGTCCTCTGTGTTTTCTCATCCATAAGTTCCACATGACCATAAGGGGAAACTTTGATGATTGTGAAGGGACATGACCTTCTTGATTTCATCTTTCCTAAGAAAAATTTGAGCCTTGAGTTGTATAAGAGAACCTTTTGGCCCTCTACAAACTCCCTTCTTGACAGCTTTTGATCATGCAATTTCTTTGTTTTCTTTTTATAAATCTTGGCATTTTCATAGGCTTGAATTCTGAATTCATCTAACTCATTGAGCTGTAGCAACCTCCTTTCTCCAGCAGCTTGATCATCAAAGTTTAACATCTTTAGAGCCCAAAATGCTCTATGTTCAAGCTCCACTGGTAGATGACAAGCTTTTCCAAACACCAATTGGTATGGAGACATACCAATAGGTGTCTTAAAAGCTGTTCTATAAGCTCACAAAGCATCATCCAACTTCTTGGACCAATCTTTCCTTGAGTTTCCAACAGTCTTCTCAAGGATCCTCTTGAGCTCTCTATTTGAAATTTCAGCTTGACCATTAGTTTATGGGTGGTATGGGGTGGCTACTTTGTGCTTGACACCATATTTGAGGAGGAGTGTCTCTAGTTGCTTATTACAAAAGTGACTTCTCCCATCACTTATGAGAGCTCTTGGAACCCCAAACTGGCTAAATATATTATTCCTCAAGAAATTGATCACAACTTTGTTGTCATTTTTTGATGTTGCTATAGCTTCTACCCATTTGGACACATAGTCCACAGCCACCAATATGTAATTGTTTGAGTATGAGGGTGGAAAAGCTCCCATGAAGTCAATTCCCAAAACATCAAACAACTTTAACTCCATGATGAACCTCTGTGGCATCTCATTCTTCTTGGGTAAGTTGCCAGCTCTTTGACACTCATTGCACGTTATCACAAACTCATTTGCATCTTTGAATATAGTAGGCCAAAAGAATCCACACTGCAACACCTTGGCTGCAGTCATTTCTCCACTAAAGTGCCCTCCATAAGTAGATCCATGGCAATGCCAAAGAACCTCTTGTCCTTCCTCATGAGAGATGCATCTTCTTAGCAGTCCATCAGCACACTTCTTGAAGAGGTAAGGCTCATCCCAAATGAAATGCTTGGCATCATTGATGATCTTCCTTCTCAAGTGCTTGTTGATGTTGGAAGGTAACTCTCCAATGGCCTTGAAATTGGCTATGTCTGCAAACCATGGAGCCTCTTGGAGCATCATCAATTGCTCATCTGGGAAGCTCTCATTTACACCAGGGCTATGAGCTTCATTGTCCATGTGTGGGATCCTTGATAGGTGATCTGCCACCTTATTTTCTACTCCACTCCTATCCTTGATTTCAATGTTAAACTCTTGGAGTAATAGGATCTATCTGATCAATCTAGGCTTGGACTCTTATTTGGTTAGCAAGTATTTGAGAGCTGCATGGTCAGTAAATACAATTACTTTAGAACCAATAGGGCTTCATTAAGAACCTTGTTAGCATAATAGATGACATGCACTAACTTGTCTCTCCTTTGTCCTAATAAAGCACCAATGGCAAAATCTGATGTATCACACATCAGTTCAACAAGTCCCAGCTTGGTGGTGTTATAATAGGTGCAGAAGAGAGCTTACTTTTAAGCTCATCAAACGCTTGCATACATTCTCTATCAAATATGAATGGTACATTAGAGATAAGGAAGTTGCTTAAAGGTTTGGCAATTTTTGAAAAGTCTCTAATGAACCTTCTATAGAAACCAGCATGTCCCAAGAAACTCCTAACTGCTTTGACATTGAAAGGTGTGGGTAATTTTTCAATCACTTCCACCTTGGCTCTATCTACGTCTATGCCTTTCTTAGAGATTTTCTGGCCAAGGACTACCCCTTCGGTAACCATAAAATGACACTTTTTCCAGTTCAAAACTAGGTTAGTCTCTTAGCATCTCTTGAGCACCAAGGCTAGATGGTGTAAGCAATTAGGAAAGGAGTCACCAAACACTGAAAAATCATCCATGAAAACCTCAATAAATTTTTCAATCATATCAGAAAAAATGGACAGCATACACCTTTGGAATGTGGCAAGTGCATTGCACAAACCAAAGGGCATGCGTCTGTATGCAAAAACACCATAAGGACAGGTGAAAGATATCTTTTCTTGGTCCTTAGGATCCACTACAAACTGGTTGTAGCCTAAGTATCCATCTAAGAAACAATAGTACTCATGTCTAGCAAGCCTCTCCAACATTTGATCCATGAATGGTAGAGAAAAATGATCCTTCCTTGTGGCTTTATTGAGCTTTCTGTAGTCTATATACATGCGCCATCTGGTCACTATTCTTGTTGATATTAGCTCATTCTTTTCATTTGGTACCATTGTGATTCCCCTTTTCTTGGGAACTACTTGAACAAGGCTCACCCAAAGACTATCTGAAATGGGGTAAATCACCCCTGCTAGCCATAGCTTGAGCACTTCCTTTTGCACCACTTCCTTCATTGCTGGGTTCAATCTTCTTTGTGGTTGGATTGAGGGCTTGGCATCTTCCTCAAGAAGGATTTTATGCATACACATTGAAGGGCTTATCCCCTTCAAATATAAAAGTTTCCACCCAATGGCATCCTTGTGTTGTTTCAGCACCTTAATGAGCTCCTCCTCTTGTTCCTTGCTCAAGGTTGAATTGATGATTACTGGGTAAGTGTCATTGTTCCCCAAGTAAGCATACTTCAAGTTTGGAGGTAGGGTCTTTAGTTCTAGCTTGGGTGCTTCTTCTTTCTCCTTACTTGCCTTGTCTAACATGATTGTGATGTCTATGCTTTCTTGAGGTAATTCACTGCATGATGCTGGTTGCTCTTGCTTCATTTCATCTTCAAGTTTGTCCTCTTCTAGAACTCCCTGAACCAGTGTCTCCATTGTGTCAACCATTATACACTCTCCAATGGACTCTTTGGGATAGCTCTTAGCAATGAAAATATTGAACACCATATTTTCTTCATGAAGCCTGAGGACCAATTCTCCCTTTTGTACATTAATTATAGCTCCAGCTGTTGCCAAAAATGGCCTCCCCAGTATGATTGATGCATTGGCCTTGATGAGCGGATAATTTATACGCTTTTTGACATTGTTTTTAGTATGTTTTTAGTAGGATCTAGTTACTTTTAGGGATGTTTTCATTAGTTTTTATGTTAAATTCACATTTCTGGACTTTACTATGAGATTGTGTGTTTTTCTGTGATTTCAGGTATTTTCTGGCTGAAATTGAGGGACTTGAGCAGAACTCAGATTCAGAGGTTGAGAAGGACTGCTGATGCTGTTGGATTCTGACCTCCCTGCACTCAAAGTAGATTTTCTGGAGCTACAGAACTCGAAATGGCGCGATTCCAATTGCGTTAGAAAGTAGACATCCAGGGCTTTCCAGCAATATATAATAGTCCATACTTTGGCCAAGAATAGATGACGTAAACTGGCATTCAACACCAGCCTTCTGCCCAAATCTGGCGTCCAGCGCCAGAAAAGGATCCAAAACCAGAGTTGAATGCCCAAACTGGCACAGAAACTGGCGTTCAACTCCACAAATGGCCTCTGCACGTGCAACACTCAGGCTCAGCCCAAACACACACCAAGTGGGCCCAGGAAGTGGATTTATACATTAATTACTTACTCATGTAAACCCTAGTAGCTAGTTTATTATAAATAGGACCTTTTACTATTGTATTAGGCATCTTTGGTCTCAGTTTTAACCCATTGTTCATCTTAGGAGACTATTGATCACGTTTTAGGGGGCTGGCCATCTCGGCCATGCCTGGACCTACACTTATGTATTTTCATGTTATCAATTTATATCTGCCTAACTGAGATTTGCAAGGTGACCATAGCTTGCTTCATACCAACAATCTCCGTGGGATTCGACCCTTACTCACGTAAGGTATTACTTGGACGACCCAGTGCACTTGCTGGTTAGTTGTATCGAAGTTGTGACAAATTATGAATGTGTAATCGCGATTACGCGTACCAAGTTGCTCACGTGCCAGGAATAGTTTGAGCCTGGACATCACAATTTCGTGCACCAAGTTTTTGGCGCCGTTGCCGGGGATTGTTTGAGTTTTCGGCAAGCTTTTGGTCCGGTAACATCAGTGCCAAGTTTGATCCGGCAACAACACCTAGTTTTTGGCGCCGTTGCCGGGGATTGTTTGAGTTTGGACAACTGACGGTTCATCCTATTGCTCAGATTAGGTAATTTTCTTTTTGTTTTCTTTTCAAAAATTTTTCAAAAATAATTTCTAAAATTTTCTCATCTGTTTTCGAAAAAAATTAAAAATGTTTTCAAAAATTTTATTCGAGATTTTTAAGAATGAATTCTAGTGTTTCATGAAGCATGTGAAGCCTGGCTGGCTGTAAAGCCATGTCTAAATTCTTTTGGACTGAGGCTTCCAAACCATCAGAGGTAAGTTACATACTTGATAAATGATGAGTAGCAATTTGTTATCAAGAGCAATATACTCTGGTGTTAAATGCTGAAGCTTGGCTGGCCATTGGCCATGTCTAGTGTTTTTGACCGAAGCTTTCTTTGAAAGCTTGGCTGGCTAGTGAGCCATGTCTAATTCCTGGACTGAAACTTTAGACTAAGAATGCAAGATTCCTGGAATTCATGTTAAAAATTTTGGAATCCTTATTTTTTCTTTTTCATATAATTTTCGAAAAAAATCCAAAAAAATTAGAAAATCATAAAAATCATCAAATTCGAAAATGTGAGTTGACTTTTTCAAAAATTTTTAAAAATCAAGTTGTTTCTTATGAGTCAAATCAAATTTTCAATTTGAAAATCTTATCTTTTTCAAAATCTTTTTCAAAAATCAAATCTTTTTCAAAATTTTTGGTTATTTTCGAAAATTCCAAAAATATTTTTCAAAAATATTTTTCTTATTTTTATCACAAATTTTCGAAAATAACATAATCAATTAATGTTTTGATTCAAAAATTTGAAGTTTGATACTTGCTTGTTAAGAAAGATTCAAACTTTGAGTTCTAGAATCATATCTTGTGATTTCTTGTGAATCAAGTCATTAATTGAGATTTTTAAGATCAAATCTTTTTTCAAAACTAATTTCTATCATATCTTTTCAAAAATATCTTCTCATCTTATCTTTTTCAAAAAAAATATCCTTTCAAAATATCTTTCCTAACCTCCTAACTACCTTTTCAAAATTGGTTTTCAAAATTTGTTTCAACTAACTAACTAACTTTTTGTTTGTTTCTTAACTTTTTCAAAACT
This sequence comes from Arachis ipaensis, assembly GCF_000816755.2. Classification (NCBI taxonomy): domain Eukaryota; kingdom Viridiplantae; phylum Streptophyta; class Magnoliopsida; order Fabales; family Fabaceae; genus Arachis; species Arachis ipaensis. The sequence continues at coordinate 41,474,331 of NC_029793.2, read as the reverse complement.
ACCTAACTAACTCTCTCTCTCTCTCTCTAATTTTCGAAAATATCTTCCCTCTTTTTAAAAAATTTCTTTTTAATTTAAAAAAAAAATTTCGAAAAAATACTAACAATTTTTAAAAACCATTTTCGAAAATCACTAACTCTTTTTCAAAATAATTTTCGAAAATTATCCCTCTGAACCTCCCTTGTTCATCAATGAACTAAGTGATCTGGATCAACTGACATTGCCTCAGAAGAGACAGGATCCTGGAAAGTTCATAATACCCTGTACCATAGGCACCATGATCTTTAAGGCTATGTGTGACCTTGGTTCAGGAATAAACCTCATGCCCCTCTCTGTAATAGAGAAACTGGAAATCTATGGGGTGCAAGCTGCTAAAATCTCATCAGAGATGGCAGATAACTCAAGAAAACAGGCTTATGGATAAGTAGAGGACGTGTTAGTGAAGGTTGAAGGCCTTTACATCCCTGCTAATTTCATAGTTCTGGATACTGGAAAGGAAGAGGATGAATCCATCATCCTAGGAAGACCTTTCCTAGCCACAGCAAGAGCTGTGATTGATGTGGACAGAGGAGAATTAGTCCTTCAATTGAATAAGGACAACCTTGTGTTTACAATTTAATAGATTTTGTGTTAAATTCTTATTTCTGGACTTTACTATGAGTTTGTTTGTTTTTCTGTGATTTCAGGTATTTTCTGGCTGAAATTGAGGGACTTGAGCAGAACTCAGATTCAGAGGTTGAGAAGGACTGCTGATGCTGTTGGATTCTGACCTCCCTGTACTCAAAGTGGATTTTCTGGAGCTACAGAACTCGAAATGGCGCAATTCCAATTGCGTTGGAAAGTAGACATCCAGGGATTTCCAGAAATATATAATAGTCTATACTTTGGCCAAGAATAGACGACGTAAACTGGCGTTCAACACCAGCCTTCTGCCCAAATCTGGCGTCCAGCGCCAGAAAAGGATCCAAAACCAGAGTTGAACGCCCAAACTGGCACAGAAACTGGCGTTCAACTCCACAAATGGCCTCTGCACGTGCAACACTCAGGCTCAGCCCAAACACACACCAAGTGGGCCCAGGAAGTGGATTTATACATCAATTACTTACTCATGTAAACCCTAGTAGCTAGTTTATTATAAATAGGACCTTTTACTATTGTATTAGGCATCTTTGGTCTCAGTTTTAACCCATTGTTCATCTTAGGAGACTATTGATCACGTTTTAGGGGGCTGGCCATCTCGGCCATGCCTGGACCTACACTTATGTATTTTCATGCGGTAGAGTTTCTACACTCCATAGATTAAGGTGTGGAGCTCTGCTGTTCCTCAAAGATTAATGCAAAGTACTACTGTTTTCTATTCAATTCATCTTATTTCGCTTCTAAGATATCCATTCGCACCCAAGAACGTGATGAAGGTGATGATTATGTGTGACGCTCATCACCATTCTCCCCTATGAACACGTGCCTGACAAACACTTCCGTTCTACATGAAATAAGCTAGAATGAATATCTCTTAGATCTCCTAACCAGAATCTTTGTGGCGTAAGCTAGAATGATGGCGGCATTCAAGAGAATCCAGAAAGTCTAAACCTTGTCTGTGGTATTCCGAGTAGGATTCAATAGGAACGAAAAGCATCTCCATTCGCTTATCTGAAATTCCTACCAATGATTTACATAAGTACCTCTATCCCTATTCTATTATTTATTATTCGAAAACACCATTATCAATTTATATCTGCCTAACTGAGATTTGCAAGATGACCATAGCTTGCTTCATACCAACAATCTCCGTGGGATTCGACCCTTACTCACGTAAGGTATTACTTGGACGACCCAGTGCACTTGCTGGTTAGTTGTATCGAAGTTGTGACAAATTATGAATGTGTAATTGCGATTACGCGTACCAAGTTGCTCACGTGCCAGGAATAGTTTGAGCCTGGACATCACAATTTCGTGCACCAGGCCTCTTTTTCCATGTCAAGCACTACAAAATCTACTGGGAAGATGAAGTCACCCACCTTAACTAAAAGTCCTCCACTACTCCATAGGGGGAACTTGAATGTTCTGTCTGCTAGTTGAAGTGCCATTCTTGTTGGCTTAGCCTCTTCAATTCTCATTCTCTTCATCATGGATAAGGACATAAGGTTGATGCTAGCTCCTAGATCACACAATACTTTTTCAATATTAATGTCTCCTATGATGCATGGGATTTGAAAGCTTCCAGGATTTTTCATCTTTTGAGGAAGCTTCTTTTGTATGATGGTGCTGCATTCCTCTATGAGCACTACAGTTTTCTTTTCTCCCCAGTTCCTTTTCTTGGTCATAAGCTCCTTTAGGAACTTGGCATAGAGTGACATTTACTCTAATGCTTTAGCAAAATGGATGTTGATTTGGAGCCTCTTGAAGATCTCCAAGAACCTAAAAAAATGGCTATCCTTCCCATCTTTTCTTAGCCTCTATGGATAGGGTGCTCTTGGTACACAGGGCTTCAAAACTTCCTTTGGTGGGGTTGGAGTATGTATCTCTTCTTCCTCTTTGATTTCTGAGTTCTTGTCAGCCTCTTCTTCTTGTAAGTTGTGGTTTGAAGATGCCTCCTTCACTATTTTTCCATTCCTTAATGTGATGGCTTTGCACTCCCCATGGGGCTGGTCATGGTATCATTGGGAAATGCATTTGTAGACATGGGTAATTGCTTGGATAGATATCCAATTTATGCTTCCAATTTTGTGATTGCTGCTCTGTGGTTGTTTATGTTGGATCTGACCTCTTCTTGGTATGCTTTCAACTTCTTGTCAGTTTGTGCTTGTTTTACTGTAGCAACATCTTCTGCCATCCTTGCAATCATGGCTTCCAACCTTGCAAATTTGTCATTGTCATCGCGTGGTAGTGAGGTTGGAGGTGATGTATTGTGATTGATTGGATTTTGAGGATGGTTGTTGTGTGCTTGTTGATTGGCTTGGAATGGGGCATTGTGTGAGTTATGGTAGGATCTATGGTTGTTTAGTTGGTGGCTGGGGTTGTTGTATTGGTTAGAGTTGTATGGTTTGTGGTCTTGGGCTTGGTTTTGCTGGGTTCCCCACCCAAAATTTTGGTGGTTCTTCCAACTTGGATTGTAGGTTTTAGCATTGGGATCATATGGTTGTCTAGGTGGATTGTTCACATAGTTGGCCTGCTCCCAATCATATTCAGCTTCTGGGCTAACTCCTTCTTGCACTGGTTCTTGAGTGCTGATTGCTGAGACCTGATTCTTCTCCATTTGCTTAGTGAGAACTGCAAGTTGAGCTGTGATTACCTTGTTTTGAGCCAGTAGAGCATCCATCTGGTTGAGCTCCATCACCCCCATCCTTGGGTTCTTATCAGATGCATAGAAGTACTCATTGTTGGCCACAATTTCTATGATGTCTATGGTCTCTTCAATTGTCTTCTTGGTGTTTAAGGAACCTCTTGAAGAGTGATCTAAGGCCTTCTTTGCCTCTTGAGACAATCCTTCATAGAAAATGTGCAACTGCACCCACTCATTAAACATGTCCGAAGGGCATCTCCATGTTAGCTCTTTATATCTCTTCCAAGCTTCATAAAGAGTCTCCCCATCTTGTTGTCTGAAGGTTTGTACTTCAGTCCTCAACTTGATAACTCTTTGGGGAAGGTAGAATTTAGCCAAGAACTTATTCACCACTTCTTCCCAAGTTGTCAAACTCTCCTTTGGGAAGGATTCAAGTCACTTAGATGCTTTGTCCCTAAGAGAGAAGGGGAACGAAAGCAGTCTATAAGTGTCAGAGTGAACGCCATTAGATTTCACTGTATTGCAGATTCTCAGGAAGGTAGTTAGATGTTGGTTTGGATCTTCTTGAGCATTTCCTCCAAATGAGCAGCTATTCTGAACAAGAGTGATTAGCTGTGGTTTGAGATCAAAGTTGTTGGCATGTGTGGTGGGTTTCAAGATGCTGCTCCTACAATTCCCAGGATTGATAAAAGAGCCTAGTACTCTTCTTTCTTGTGAGGGAGCATGGTTGCCAACAACCTCCTCTTGATGGTTGTGTGCTTCACCCTCTATGTTTTGGGTTGGATTCTCTTCTTCTTCTTCACCCACTACCCTTTTTCCTCTTGCCACTGCCTCTCTTTTTAATCTTAGAAATGTTCTTTCAGGTTCAGAATCGTAGGAGGTTACAGCTCCTCTCCTCCCTATCAAACACAACACACAAAATCCAAAGCAAAGATGAACACCCTCTTGGTAGAAGGGTGGGTAAGTCAAAATTGGTTGATGCAAAGCATCAAATAGTTAGTGTGCCTCTATTATAATGGCAATATATACAATGAACAATTGAAAATTCAAGTGCTAGAAGAAATAAGGAAAATAAAGAACTGAAATTAAAGTGCTTAATGAAGTAAAGAAAATGCTTAATCTAGACACCCATCAACTTAATCATTGTCAATTCAGAATCAATCCCCGGCAATGGCACCATAAACTTGATGACTGGAAAATTACTGTATCTCTACAATAACTCCTTCGGCAAGTATACCAGATTATTGTCAAGTAAAAACTCATTGAGAGTGAGGTGGATCCCACATGGATTGATTGATTGAACAACTTTAGTTAGTAGGGTATTTAGTTAAGCTAATCAAGAGTAAGTGTTGAGTAAGTGTTAGCAGTCGACGCTGTCCAATTCTGAACCTTCCCGGTAACCCTAGCCAGCCCGGCTATCAAGTGGTTCAATGCACTCTCGAACGACTTGATATCATGCTTTGAAGATGTCTCCTAGAAATTCCTGGTGTAATTCACCACACGTATAGCTAAGGCAAAGCATCCGATCAGCCTGCTAGGCATAACACAACACAAAGAAGAGACCACCAGAAAGTACTTAGACATATTCAACAGCGAGTGCCTAACCATCAATGGTCTAACTGACTCAGTAGCTAGCCTATGCTTAACTAACGGGCGCAAGAATGAGGACTTCAGGAAGCACCTCACAACTAAACCAGTCTGCACAATGCATGAAATCCAGAATATGGCAAGGAAGTACATAAATGACGAAGAAATGAGCCAAGTTGTGGTGACCAATAAACGGCACCACAACAATACGGCACCACGAACTAACCCCCACTAAAAGAACAGAATAGAGATCATCTGAGACTTTCCATCCACAATCAAACACTAAGGGTGGGAAAATTCACCAATTACACCCCCAAAATTTACCATCATATAGAAGAAACGAGCTTGCTTCCGAAGGCTAGACAACTAAAATAACACATAGGTGGCAACAAAAGTCTATTCTGTGATTATCATAGAGGATACAGGCATAGGATCCAAGATTGTTTCGACCTTAAGGACGCACTCAAACAAGCCATCCGAGACGGAAAACTTTCCGAGTTCACCAAAGTCATTCGAGAGCCCCAGAGAATGGAAAGAGAAAAATCCCTAGAACACGAAGGGCGGAACCGAAGAGGTGTAAAAATAGTCCGTCGAGAAAGCCGAGAGGCCGATCCAAATATAGTAGTAAACATCATCACAGGAAAGAACACTCCTGAGAAATCCAAGTCAGCATTGAAAAAGAACCTCCGAGTATTAGCCATCAAAGACAAACAAAGAGGTCACCCTACCACAACAACCATGACATTCTCATCCGACGACTGCCAGAACGGGATGGCTGAGGAAGACACCCTTTTCGTCATGTTGGCAAGAGTTGGAACGGGTATAGTTAAACGGATATTAGTAGACATAGGCACAGACTTAAACATCCTCTTCAGAGGGGCCTTTGACAAACTCAGCCTTCGAAACGAGGACTAGTGATGACTGGAAAATTACTGTATCTCTATAATAACTCCTTCGGCAAGTATACCGGATTATCGTCAAGTAAAAACTCACTGAGAGTGAGGTCGATCCCACAGGGATTGATTGGTTGAACAACTTTAGTTAGCAGAGTATTTAGTTAAGCTAATCAAGAGTAAGTGTTGAGTCCAAAAATTAAATGACAGAATTATAAATGACTTGAAGATAAATAAAGCAGTAAAGTGCTAGAATGTAAAGAGCATAAAGATAAATTGCTAGAAGGTAAATGACAGAAATGTAAATGACTGAATTGTAAAGGGAATGGGTTGCTTGGCAGATATTAAATAAAGCTATAAAGAATATGAAAGATAAGAATGGGGAAGATTCATTGGGGTTAGGAGATGTTGCTTTTTCCAGATTAATTTCAGATCATCTCATCTTCAATCATGCAACTCATTGACCTCTTGGCAATCATGACTGATTCAATCCCAATTCCTTGGTAATTCAATCTCTCAAATCTCTATAATCAGCAAATTCCTTGTTCTAATTGCTCATGAAGAGAGGTAAGCTTGGTCCCTAATTTTACCACACATCCTCATAGATCCAAGTAATTGGGCAGATTTAATGTCACCATATCCAATCCCAAAACCCAGATCTACTCAATGTGAGAAGGGATTTCAAGCATGATTTCATATTTTCTCTTCCAAGGTTTCCATGAAACCCAAGTTGCATTCAATCTCTTTTCCAAGATAATTGAATGCTAAGCATGAAGAACGAAATTCCTTTTAGCAAATCAAAGAGAAATGAAGAGAAGAAGAAATTGACTAGCATTAATCCATCAAGTACAACAGAGCTCCCTCCCCCAATGAGAGGGAGTTTAGCTACTCATAGCTTAGAGAGAGTACAAGAGATAGAAGAAGATGAAAGTAAAAGTAAAGTGAAGTAAGTTCCAAGCCCCCCTTTCAGTACTCTTCAAGGGGTATTTATACAACTCCTATTACTAGAAATGAAAAATTACAAAAAGAAAAGAAAATTACAATTGAAAACTAAAGGATATAACCATTCATTAGAGGTATGTGAGTGGCGTGCTACGCCCAAAACTCAAGTGGCACGCCCATGATGTGAGTTGACTTGGCGTGCCATGCCCAAGTCTCAAGTGTCATGCCCCATGGTGCAGCCTTCCATCTTCTTCTCTGGCAATTTGAACTGGCATGCCACGCCAAGACCTGGCGTGCCATGCCCACATAAAAACCTTCAATTTTCTTCTCTGGAGGGTTGTCCTGGCGTGCCACGCACAGGTTTGGAGTGCCACATCCGCTTGTTGGTGCATAAACATTCCTTTTTGGTCCAGTGAGCTGGCATGCCACGCCCCATACACTAAGTGGCATGCCCATTGATAGTTGGCTTGGCGTGCCACGCCCAAAGTCTCAAGTGGCACGCCTTTGATGAGGTCTTAACCCTTCTATTCTGGGAATTTGTACTGGTGTGCCATGCCCTTGTTGGAGGCTTCGTTCTCCCTTTTTGGTTAAGTGAACTGGCGTGCCACGCTCAAGACTCAAGTGACACGCCCATGATGGTGGTGTGGGCTTACAAACTTGGCATGCCACGCCCCTAGTACCAAGTGGCATGCCCATTGAAGTTGCTCCTTCCCTTCTCCTCTGGACCATTGTACTGGCATGCCACGCCTTCGACCTGACATACCACGCCCAGCTTGGGAGATAGAATCGGCGTGGCACGCCCAGCTTGGTGTGCCACGCCCTTGATAACTCTTCAAAGAACCCTTCCTAGAAAATGATTACTGGCGTGCCACGCCCTTTGGTGATCTTGAAGAACCCTCTTTCTGGAAAATATGCTTGGCGTGCCACGCCCAACAGTGGCGTGCCACGCCCATAGTGAAGCTTAGCCATCCTTCTTCTGGAGAATAGAGCTGGCGTGCCACGCGCATTATTGAGCTTGGAGTTCCCTCTCTGGACATCATAACTAGCGTGCCACGCCCAGCAATGGCATGCCACGCCCACGATAAATCTTCAACATCCTTCCATGAAAAAGATAACTAGCGTGCCACGCCTGGCCTTGGCATGCCACGCCCATTGTAGTTCATCAAGGATCCTCTTCTGGAAATTATAATTGGCGTGCCAAGACTGGCCTTGGTGTGCCATGCCCATAGTAATCCTTCAAGTTTCCTTCCTAAAGATAATAGCTGGTGTGCGACGCCCAGTCAAGGATAGTGGCGTTTGCTTGAAGTGGCATGCCCAGCACACGCCCCCAGCACCTTTGCTTGCTTTCTTCCTCTTTTGTTGCTTTTTTCACCTGAAATCCAAGCAAGACTCATTTCAAAGAAATGTCCCGTAAATTCATTATATAGTTCTTGTGAATGCATCAATTGAATGAGAATTCATCACTTCTATAGTCCTTTTAGATGAGAGAAAGAGGTAGATGATACAAGTAATCAACTTGCAGAACCATCTTATCGAGGTAACTCGACTTAGGGACAACTTCATTAAACTGGATGATTTTGTTGTGCTCCCAAACACTACCGGAACTGGCAGCCAGAAGAAAACCGTGCTTTTGAAGTTCATAGTCTTAAAAGACTCCACAACCTACAATATCATCCTCGGAAGAAAAACCATCAACGACCTCTTCGCTGCCATATTCATCAAATTCTTAGTAATGAAATACCAGGCAGAAGATGAAACCATCGGAACTATCCATGGTGACCGGCAAGTTATAGTAGAATGCAACAACGCAAGCTTGGCACTCTGGAAACAGTCTTGCAACATGGTAGGAATCTTCCTCGCGGACCTAGACGCACGGCAAGATGGCCCGCTGAGACCAGAACCGAAGGAGGACCTAGAGAAACTACAAACCGGGCACTCCACTAAGAAGTCACCTACATTAACCGAAACCTTTCCTTTGACTTGAAAAGGCAACTCATAGAATTGTTAAAGGAGAACAAAGACCTGTTCGCTTTTACTCTCTCCGACATGCCGAAAATAGATCCAATAGTAATATACCATCGGCTGGCCGTGGACCCTAAAGCCAAACCGATAATTCAAAGAAGGAGAAAGATGTTCTTGACTGGGCAAACAAAGTACGAAAACAAGTCAAAAGCCTGCTCGAAGCCAATTTCATTTGGGAACTATCCTACGCCACTTGGCAAGCAAATGTCATACCAGTCAAAAAATCAAACAGCAAGTGGTGAATGTGCGTCGATTACATGGATGGACTTGGAATAAAGCTTGTCCAATAAACACCTTTCCCTTGCCCAACAACGATGGCCTAGTGGATGCCGCCTCGGGACACTAATACCTCAGCTTCATGGATGCATACTTCGGCTACAACCAGATACCCATGCACAAACCAGATGAGGAAAAAACAACGTTCATTACCCCCGAGGGAAGATACTGCTAGACGGTCATGCTGTTCGGTCTAAAAAATGCGGGCACTACATACCAGAGACTCGTAACGAAGGTCTTCAAGGACCTCTCAAGAACGAAAGTAGAAGTCTACATAGATGACGACATGTTAGCCAAGATGGAAATCAGTAACAAGCTCATTGATGGAGGGCGATTGTCGGTCTAGAATTTATAAATGAGAATTACGTTGCAAGTATAGTTCCAATCGGACAACTAGCTCTCAATCAAAGTTTAATTTGGTTGTCACAAGTTCAACCTAATAAAAATTAACCGAGAGTATTGCTCCCGGGTCGTCCTCAAAAGAATGGACAATAGTGTGTATTGTAAGAATCGGAGTTTTTCCTGTAAAACCGTTTTAATAAAATAATAATTTTTTAAGTGCTCGGAGTAGATTCAAAATTTAGAAGTTTTAATTTGAAAATTTAAAGGTGAAATTTGATTTCAATGAATTTTTCTGAATTGAAAAATGTATCTTTTTCAAAAAGTTTTTATAAAAATGCGTACTAGTGCTTAAGCCATCCGCTCTAGTATGTTCAGTACTGCATATTTTGGAAAATTAAATTTATTGTTTTGAAAAGACAAAAATAATTTAGAATAAAAAACCGGGCACTAATCTTAAAGGTTTTGGCCCAAAGTGGGTCAAACAGACCTAAAACACTAACGGGTTGGACTGGGCCCAAACTGGGACCAAGACCCAACATATATAAGTGAGTTAATAAGCCAAATCAGCTCATTCTCACCCACAAAGAAGTGAGGCATGCTGGTTTGAGAAGAGAGGGAGAAGAAGGCTTGGCACTATTCACCTCCATCTTCCTCAAGTCATATCTTGAGCTACGGAGCTCCGATTGACGAGCCGTTTGCGGCCATGCAAAGCTCTCGTCAAGCTCTTCAATTCTAGCTAGGCATTGTTGGTAAGACATCGAAACTCCAGCTCCAGTTTCCTGCCCTAGCTCTCGTGCATTTTTTAGTTCTTGTTCTTGAGTAGATTTTTGTGTTTTGTTTGTTTAAGGGTGATCTAGCATTGAAATATTGTTGAGTTTTCCCCCTAACCTCGTTGGGTAAGGTAAGGTTTCACTAAACCCTTGTGTTTAGTCATTTTGTGTATCTTAGGTTTTGATTTTGATATATATATATATATATATATATATATATATATATATATATATATATATATATATATATATATATATATATATATGATGTTAGTTTGAGCTTTGGTGGCTTGTTGGTGAGTTGAAAGCTTGTTGGATTCTAATCTTGGTGCGGTGTGCATTTTGGGGATCAGCCAAGGTATGGTTTGGGTCTCCTCTATGTAATATGTAATATCTCTGGAAACTTAGGCTAGTTGGCCTTAGGATATGATTGAATTGATGATATTTGATGATGTTTGGGATGTTGATAAGGGGTATGAGGGTTGTTGGTGTTAATGATATATTATGATGTTGGTTGATGTTGATGACTATATATATTGATTGTGGTAATATGAATATTGATAATGATTGCTAATGTTGAGATTAATTGATGAGGAGTATGAATATTGATGTTGATGACAATTGGTGAAGGATGTGAGTTTTATGAGGATAATTGGAGGAATAAAGATTATGATGGATTTGGTTAATGTTAGATATTGTTTGGTGATGATTATTGGAATTGATGAGGATTTGTATTGGTTGTTGATGTTGTTGTTGGTTGATGATGATTATGAGTGTGAATTTATGATTGAATTGGAAATTATGGATTGGTAGTGATATATGGTATAATGGTTGAGTGATTTAGGTGTGAAATTGAGGAGAATGATATGAAATGGTAAGATATTATGTGTGGTCGTGTTTTATGATAATTGAGCGGGCTTTGATTTGGTTCTGAATTGAGAGTTGGTTGAAATTGAGGTTTAGAGATTTTTGGTGAACTGATAGATCATATCTTGAGCTATGGTTTTTGAAATTGAATGATTTTTCTATCAAATTAAAGATAATTTAAAGAGCTTTAAAACGGTATAGATTTTGTAGAAATCAGAATTTTGTAGAGAAAGATCTGATCATTGGAAGGTGGTGCTAGAAATATAAATTCTGTGATGTTGCAGAATTTGTGATTTCTGGTTTGTGTGAGCACGCACATTGCTGTGCGCGTGCTCTGAACAGTGGCTACGCTTTGACTTGTGTGTACGCACATCCTTGTGTGCACGCACACTCTGTAAAATTTTGAAACCGTGCGTACGCACACTCTCGTGCGCACGCACACACAGGGAGATGCCTACTGTTGGGGCGCTAGCACACTCTGGTGCGCACGCTCACCTTACGAATTTTGCAAGTTGTGCGTACGCACAGCCTTGTGTGAACACACACGCTGGAAGGTTCATTCTATTGAGGGCGTTCGCACGCATCATGCGTATGAGCAGAATGAAAATCTTTACTTACTGTGCGTACGCACACCTCTATGTGTCCACACACTTCTTGAAAATCCTCCTGGGCTTACGTACGCACAACTCTATGCGTACGCACACTGCCCTGTTCTTCAAAGAAAACCTTGTTTTAACTATTTTACCTTCCCGACAAGCTTGCAAACTTTCGTAACGCTTAGTTAGGATGTATTAACTTGTTTTTAGGCTTTGGAACATAGAGACTACCCCAAGTTAGTTTAACTAGATATTTTCTGGTAATAAGTTAGAAGACAAAGGTTTAGGTTACTGGTGTATGTGGGGATGGACTAGTTGGGTATCTGACGGCGTGCTATATTAATGATGAACTTGTGATATTAAGGATGGATGATGAGTTTAAGACTTGGAAATGAATGATTATGGTTAATAGAATGAGTATGAGCGGAAGTGTGCTACGAGCAGTGGCCTTTGAGATTGAATATGTGATTACGATATGCATTGTTCTCCGTCGTAGGGGCTGTGGTAGTCTCCCGCCTATGTTCGGATGTGAGGCTTGAAGCTAGGCTTCTCATTCATATTTATCGCTCAAGAGGAAGGTGGTAGGGCACTATCCCTCGGAATGTTTCTCTCTAAAAGGAGAAGGTGGTAGGGCACTCATCCCTCAGAACTATTCCTCCTGAGCATGCGTTTTCTCTCTGGTTACAAGGTGGTAGGGCACTATCCCTCGGAATCATGCGGCATCTAGAGGAAAGTGGTAGGGCACTCTCCCTCAGAACGTTTCCCTCTGAAAGGAGAAGGTGGTAGGGCACTCATCCCTCGGAATTATTCCTCCTGAGTATGTGCAACAGAGAGACTAATTCGGAAGTTGCTGTCCGGATTTTGTGTCAGGTTTGGCACTATAACTAATATGTGATATCACATCCAATAGGATATGCATTCATCATGTGCATCTCTTATATGCATGTCTGCTTTGACTACTTGTGTTTTTCCTAAATGTATAACATGCCTACTTGCTATATTTGAATATTAACTGTGTATTACTTGTTTGCATTATCTGTGATTGTCTGGCACTGAGAAGGTTGGATAGGCGGTGGTGATGGGATCGCACAGAGGGTAGGTTGGTGAAGGATGTGGGACAGCGGTGGCTAGTTTTAGTTAGAAATCCCCTAACTTTAGATATCCTTGCTTATTGTTTACGGTTTAAGTTATTTATTTCGTTGAGCTTGAATATCTGTTTGGTATGAAGCTCTAGGATTGCCTCTGGTGTCCCAGGGTCTTACATCTTACATTACTGGGTATGGTTACATTACTGAGAACCTCCGATTCTCATTCCATACTTTGTTGTTATTTTTCAGATGTAGGTCGCACCCACCTCAGTGAGTTGCTTGATGGTAGCAGAGCGGAGGACCTTATTATATTTTGTTGTCATTTTGGTTATTTTTACTAGTTCTCTCACTTCTGTATTTATATTTGCCTTAGAGGCTTACTTTGAGAGATATATTTTATATATGCTGTTGTAACCTTCAAAACTCCGTATGTCTACATATTGACTAGTCGGCCTAAACTCCACGGGCTGAGGCTAGTTCTTTATGACTATTATACTCTCTTATATACTTATATCTTGTTGTTTTGTTTTTGTATCTTGTCTTTTTCGCTTGTAGTTATCATGTGAACGCTTTGCGCTTTTGATACTCTATTTTTGAAACTTATTTTCTTCATCGGGCTTCTAGAGTTATTATTCCTTTCTATATATACTTATGTATAAGCCTTAGGATTGCCGTGACCTCTGATTAACCTTTGCTTTACGGCATAAGGTAAAGCTTAGGGTAATTAGGGTGTTACATGTATCAAAGTTGGGTAGAAATCCAGGGTTGAAAGCCATAAGCATGAATTTAAATTAGCAAATCTTAACATGCAAGAAACTTAAATCGCAAGAAACTAAATCAAGACAATTAAAGCAATATCCAAGTAAATGGCAATCTAACAAGACAATATATTAATCTAGTTATATTCTAGAACAAATTAAACAACTAAAACTAACTAAATCAAGAATTGAATGATTAGAATTTGGGTTTTCAAATATGAATTGCAAAAGAACTCTTAGCTAAGGCATAGGAATTGAAATCACCATCATTGTCTAACAACCATATATTGACAATTATGAGGGACCAATCCCATCAAGACTACTTCTATGCTTGAAGTACGTCAAATAGGCTTGATCAACATCAATCCATAAGTCCCAACCTAGCTACTAATTAACTTAGTAGTAGACTAGTGTTAATGAATATTAAATTGACCAATAAGGGTTCCCAAATCATCAATCTAATTAGACCTAATGACTCAAGGTCACTTAATTCCCTTAGCCTAGGCCAAGAGTGTAGGAAACTACTCCATAACTAGTGAAAATAATTCATCAAACACTTGATGTGAAATAGTCAAAGACATAGCTAAATTGTAAAATTAAATAAAAATTAAAGCTACCAACTAATAATTATCAACACTCAGGAGAATTCAAAATTAACAAGGTTAACAAAATGAGAAATAGGAGAAAACTAAGGAGAAGAACATAATACTAGCAAAAGAATTAAACAAAATCAGAACTAGAGAAACTAAAATTAAAACATTAAAACAAGAATTAACAAGCTCCAATTTAGAAATTAAAGTAAAAGTCAATCAAAGAGTACCAAAACCTAGAGAGAAGTAGGTGCTTCTCTCTCTAGAAGAACTAAGAACCAAAATTAGCTAAATTAAGTCCTAATGTGTGTATTCTTGGTTGCCTTCCTTCCCCCTTCAATTCTTGGCCTTTCTCCCTTCAGAAATAGCTTGATTTGGGCCCAAGAAAGGTCCAGAAATTGCTGGCACGTGCAATTCTAATGAGATCACGCGCTGCATGTCACGCGTACGCGGAATCCATGCATACGCGTCAGTCAAACTTTGCAAATGTCACGCGTACACACAAGCCACGCATACATGTGAGAACCAGCTTCTCAAAACTTATATTCTCCATCAAATGGTAATAGCAGAGGATTAAAGATTAGCATTTTTTCTGGTCTAAGAAGCATGTTTTAAACTATAAGACACAATTAGGAAAAAATCATAAAAGCATGCAATATATATGAATAAGTGTGAAAAGAATTGATCAAACTTATCAAATTCAACACAAGATAAACCCTAAAATTGGGATTTATCAACCTCCCCACACTTAAATACTAGCATGTCCTCATGCTAAGTATTAGAAGACCAAAGAATATAGGGAATGGTAAGACTTATGGAATGCAACCTATCTATATGGATGCAACTAATGTACCCAATGCAAATACTTCTACTCACTTGGTTAGAGTAAATCAATCTCCAAGAACATATATGAACACATGGGGCTAAAATATTACGATGATCAATAAATTCCACTAATTCAAATTTCAAAATAAAGTATGAATAAACTTGCAATGAAAGCTTGTGAAAGCGGGAAACATAGGATTGAGTATTGAACCCTTACTGGAAGTGTTTGCACTCTAATCTCTCTAGTGTTTGAGGGTTGATATTCTCAAGTCTCTTCTAATCTTACTTTCTAAGACTTGCACTTCTTCTACCAATCAACATGTATTCAATGCATGGATACACATATCAAGAGGTCTTTTCAAGGGTTGTAATGGGATTAGGGTTAAGGTAGAATTGTATTTGGTCAAGTGAACTAGAATTTGAATCTTTGATTAACCTAAACTTCCCACCTAACCTAAGACAATCCATGTAACTATAATACAAAGCCTAACTAGTCATTATTTACCTTTTTCTAGATACTCATGCATCCCATTTTTTTAAGCACAACACATATGCATTGTTATCACTACTTTACTTTGGGACAATTTGTCCCCTTTTTATTGCTTTCTTTTTCTCTTTTTCTTCTTCTTTTCTTTCTTTTATTTTTCTTTTATTTTTTTATTTTTTTGTATATAATATATACACAAGACATTAATGCATATGGTTTAACTATTTAATGCATGAATATGTATCCAATTTTTCCAAAGTATTAAACAAGAATCATAAAATACCTAATTCACCCAACTAATGTTTCCAATTCCAATTTTTCTACACTTAATTCATGCACATTCTCACTCGTCTAAGTTAACCAAAGATTCAAATTAAGGACATTTATTGTTTTTCACTTAGAGTTAGTGATGTGCTATTATAAAGAACAAAAAGAGTTAAATAGGCTCAACATTGGTTTACAAGGGTTGATAAAAGGGTAAGGCCAATTTGGGTATGTGAGCTTCAATGAAACAAAGGCATCAATTATATAAATACATTCATACATTAAACAATGGATATATAGAATCAAGCAAGACAATGATTACAATCTTAGAGAGAACAACACACACCAAACAAAATATTGGTTGAAAAGATGCAACCAATCAACTAGGCTCAAAATCTCACTAGGTTTATGTGTTCTAGCTCTAAAAACATGTTCTAAAATTAATTTCTTCAAGAAAGTTCAACAAAAATTTATCTCCAATTAGTGGAATGCCCTAAAATTATTTTCTTGGAAAAGAAATTATTACTTCAACCAATTAGTCCTAGTAAGAAGTGGTTGGATGAAAAATAATTCATCTAATTCATATGCATCCAATCACTCAACAAAGATAGGTAAAATATGTACAAAGCTCTAGAGATATTTACAAACAACTATCATGAACAAAGTACTTAAAGATGAATTCTAGACACTTAAATGCAAAAAACTAACTACAAAATGTAAATTATCCTAACCAATAAAAGAAAATCATCTAGGTGTTGGAGAGGGGAGTTATTACTTACGAAAGTTGGTCACCGACCTCCTCACACTTAGACATTGGCACGGTCTCCCGTGCCATCTGTGATGAGAAAAAGGGTTCAGAATCGCCACTTCCAATAGCCTTAGGATGGTGTGATAGGAGCGCCTCCATGTCCACCTCTTGATTGCTTTCTTCGCCAAGATCCGAAGTGGACTCCAGAGTGTTGGGCTCCTCCAAGGGTGAGTTGGCACAATTGATGAGCTTCTTTAAATATTCATAGCGTCGCTTGTTACGATGCTCACTCTGCTCGATCTTCCGGCCTTGCCGGTCTATCTTCTCGGTGAGCTCAATCAACAAATGGTGGATAGACGGCTGTGGTGCATGCGGTGATGTTGATGGTAGAGACGATGGTTTGGCAATATCTAAATGTGGGTCTTTATCCTTGCTCTTGGTTACAAATTGAGGCTTAATACATTTCCTACGCGGAACAAATTCTTCGCCCGTTTAGGAAGTGGTGGATTGACGGTTGGCTTGGGAGCTCGCACTTTGCTAGGTGCTTTCTGAGTTGTCGCTTTGGGAGGTGTCTTCTCAGAAGCTTTTTCCTGTCCTTTCTTGGTGGCCATCCTGAAAAGGAGGAGAAAGATGAAACATTAAGCTTAGAGAGAAAGACACCAAAATTAAGAAAGTGCAAGCGAGAAATAATGCCAAACAAGAGTAAGGGGTCTCAAGTACATGGTAGCTATAACATGTAAGTGAGAAATTCACAAAAGCATTAAGGAATATCACTAGCACTTGATGCAAGAGTGAAAGAAGTACATAAGTATAAAGTATGAAAAAAGTAATCTCAAGCATCAATGTCAACAATGATGAACACATGCAAGATTAGTTAGGACATGAGAAAAGTACGATCTCAAACTAACTCCAAGACAGTGAAGCACAAAAAATGGAGAATATGGAGTTAGAGAGGATTAAACCACTAATTCTTGTATGATGTTACAAGGATAGCAAGCTATAAACAATAAAATTTGATCATAAAAAAGAGTAGAAAATCGGATCAATGCACAAGGATGCAAGTGTTATGAAAAAGAAGCAATGAGTTGAAAGAATAAGACCAAAAATGAAGCAAAGTCTCATTGGTTCTTTTTCACAAACACTTGGTGTGCATGTTATGACAACAAGCAACTTGACATAACCAAGTGTATAGTGCACCCAAAATGACATGCTAAATACCATAGCATCACCAAACAATAGAAAAAATTCAAGAGGCACCAAAACAATCCACTAAATCCACAAAAATTGAATTTGAAAATCCAACACCAATGTAAGAATAGCAAGCCTAGGAAAAAGAAATAAGAAAGCTACAAAGAACAAAAGAAATATGCAACTAATAACAATTAAGTATTCAAATATAACAATCAAAAGAAAATTAGAGAGTAAAAGAGATTGAGAAATGAGACCTTGAAAAGAGGAAGAAGAAGATGGGGAGAATTGCAAGTGAGAATAGGAGGAGAAGAATGAGGAGAGGGGAGAGAAGAGAGGAGGTGAGACCGCTGGTAGTGGTGGCGCCAGTGGTGGAAGCGCCGGTAATGGAAGGAAGGAAGGAAGAAAAAGAAAGAAAGAAACAAACAAAGGTGTGGGAGGGAAAGAAACAGGGTATCGCACCCTGCAGGTGAGGGCGCGAAGGCAACGCGTACGCGTGGGTCACGCGAACGCGGATCATGGAAAAATAGGAGGTGACGTGTACGAGTCAGTCACGCATACGCGTGATGTGTAGTCGTGCCCATTGCACAGTACCCACATCGTCCTGGCACAACTCTATGTCCAGGCCATGCGGTAGCACAGTTCCATCATGGCAAACGCATTATCAAAGTTGACGGTGCGACGCGTACGTATGCGTGACTGGTGCTCGTGCTCATTGCATAGTACCTGCGTGGTCCTAGTACAACTCTTTATCCAGGCCATGCGGTGGCATAGTCCACACACAATTGATGCATGGTCAAATTTTGGGGTCACGCGTACGCATAGGTCACGGGTACGCGGGACATTCTCTCTCTTTTTTTTTAGAACATAAAGTAAAGCAAGTATAGCACAATTTTGACATCTATGCAAGCAAAATTGCACAAAAACACCTAGAATTCAATGGTACTAACCAAAATAGCCAAAATAACCAAGCTAACAACAATGAAAGCCTCATAAAACAATCATAATTCAAGCACATCTAAACAAACTCAAGAAATTCAATCAAAGAGTTAAAAACTAGGTGAAAGAAGCTATACACAAGGAAAATCATACTATGGAGGGGTGTCTCCCACCGATCACTTTTCTTTAACGTCCTTATGTTGGACGGTCATGAGCTTATGTTTATCTCCTTGGGACATCCTCAAGAATGTCCATCTTATCCTTCTTGTTCCCCTTGGTAAGAGTGTCCTTCAATGGAAGATACTTCCACTTGTCAATTGAACCATGATTGGGTGCCTTGTTTTCTTGATAACATGGAAGTTGTGGATCATTTTCCTCTTCTTTGCCAAGTCCTCTTATACTCAAGCCTTTACTAACATTTATCTCATCATCACTTCCAAAGTGAACTTCAACTATATCATCTTTAACGATGTCACAACCAAAAATAGAATGCACCTCTAGTGGTTGCCTCATGAATTCCTCCAATTTAAACTTTACAACTTTTCCTTTGGCTTCAAACGAATAGACCCCAGAAAATACGTCCAGTTTAAACTAGGATGTCTTTAAGAATGGTCTCCCAAGTAAGATAGAAGATGGTTTATCCGAGTCAATGGGAGGTGTCTCTAGGATATGGAATCCAATGGAAAAATTAAGTCTTGAATTCTCACCAACACATTCTCGGCAATGCCTACAACCAAAATTATACTTTTATCGGCTAGCACGAATCTAGCTCCGGATCGCTTCAAAGGTGCAAGGTTCAACTTCTCATAAACCGAGAGTGGCATGATACTCACACACGACTCTAAGTCACACATGAAATCCATAAGTTGAATTCCACCAATCATACAAGATACCATGCAAGGATTGGGATCACTGTATTTTTCAGGAAAGTCTCCCATCACAGAAGAAACAGAATTACCTACTAGATTCATTCCTAACCCACCAATCTTCTCTTTGTGAGTGCACACATCCTTAAAAAATTTAGCATGCTTTGGAACTTGATGTATAGCGTCAATGAGTAGAATAGCTATCTCGACATTCTTGAAAATTTGCACCATATTAGGATCAAGCTCCTCATGCTTCTTGGCCTTCTTGGTTACCGTCAGGAAAGGTATAGGAATTTGTTCCTATAAGTTGTTCTTCTTTTTTGGTTTCTTGGCTTTCAATTGTTCTTCTTCTTCCTTTGCAACTTCCTCCTTTTCATCTTCATTTAACTCCACTATTTCATTAACTTCTACATTAGGAACATCGTCTATCAAAATGATAGGCTTAGGCTCAACTTCTTTAAGTGTTGCACCGCTCCTCAAGGTAATTGCATTGATACTACCCTTTGGATTTGGGAGGGGTTGAGAAGGAAGGCTAGAAGAGCTAGAAGCTTGGGAGGTATGAGTAGAAGGAGGCAAGGGCATTCTAGAGAGCATATTGGCTATTTGGTTTGTCAAATTCCCAACTTGGGTGCTGTTCATACCCTGGGTCGAGCTATGCGACCCGGGCTGATTGAAGACAAAAGTGACTAACCTCTTTAGGTTGGGTTGCCCCGACCTCTCCTTTAAAGAGTTCGGCCAAATCGCCAGAGGAGCCCAAAGCAAGCCCAAACGAAGGAACACAGCCCAATCTAAAGGTAGCCAAAGCCTAGAAAGATAAAGGTGGTTCCCCTTAAAGATAAGATGACTTCACACAAAGATAAGATAAGATAAACTAACTTATCTTGAAGAAAGGTCACTCTCCGCTACTATAAATACACTGTAGCACCCAGGTATAACTCATACTCTAATTCTACAAAAAACTTGCTTAAAGCCCATGCTAACTTAAGCATCGGAGTCTCTTGCAGGTACCACGCCCCTCCGGTGAGCAAGGAATCAGCAGCACCACGAGATCCAACAAGTCGGATACGACAGCTCCGGCCACCACAACAGATCTCATCCGAGATCGACCTTCAGTTTCAGGTAACCTTCGGAACAGGTGCTAAGGGTCCTATTGTTCTCTTCATTTTTCTCTATAATAGACTGAAGCCTCTCTTGCTCTTGGAAGAATGGATGGAAATCATCCTTATTAGGTGGTTGATTTATGGAAGAAGAAGAAGGTTGGTTGGTAAGGGCTTGTTGTCTTTGATGGTGTGGTTGGTATCTTTGATTGTTGGGTTGGCCCTGGTGATTTTGGTTGCCTTGGTAAGAGTTGTTGCTAAATGGTGGTTGAGAAGAGGATTGGTAATTGTGTTGGTATTGAGAAGGAGGGTTGGATGGCCCTTAATTCTACCTTTGATTGTAGTTATTCCCTTGAGAGTTATTCTGCCACCCTTAGTTATAATTATTGCCATGAGAGTAATTGCCTTGATTTTGAGGGTAGTATGAAGAACGGTTGTTGTAAGGGTTAGCTACCACAAGAGTATAATCTCCTTGAATTTGAGGACATTGATTGGTGTAGTCTGAAGTGCAAGAATACACACCACACACCCTTGGAGGTCCCTCAATTTGTAGGATTTGAGGTGAGCTTGAATGGCTTGGATGGATGAAGATAATTTTTGGGATGAATTTCCTTGAGAAGAGTAGCCATCTCCCCAAGTACCTTGGTCAACACCGAATCAGAATAAGACACTTCTGTCACACTCTTTGGAGGGTTGTTTCTCACTCTAGCATTTTGAGTAGTTTCGGCAACATCATTGATCAATCTCCATGCTTCATCTGCCGTCTTATATTTAATAAGAGAGCCACCACTAGATACATCAAGGAGCCTTTTGTCTTGTGCACAAAGGTCTCCACAAAAGTAACTAATAAGCAAATGGTCATCCATCCTATGATGAGGACAAGACTCTAGCAATCTCTTGAAACGAGTCTAATACTCATGAAGTGACTCTTGGTCCCTTTGCATAATGCGAGAGATTTCCTTCCGGATGTAATCAATTCTTTCTAGAGGAAAGAATTTGTCCAAGAACTCCCTTCTCAATGAATCCCAATTGGTAACCACTTCGTCAGGTTGAGAATAAAACCATTCCTTTGCTAGTCCCTCAAGAGAGAAGGGAAAAGCAAAGACCATAACTGAAATTTCGTCAGAGCCATGTCTCCTAGCAGTAGAACAAGCCACTTGGAAATCCCTCAAGTGTCTAATAGGATCTTGGCCCAGCAATCCATGATACTTAGGCAACATATTGATCAAACTATTCTTCAATTTAAAATTAGCATCTAAATTCAGATACCATAAATGTAGTGGTTGAAGAACAAGATCTGATGCTCCTTGCTCATGTAAGGTAATCATTCGAGGTTCCGCCATATGATTGTCACCTGTAGTTCTCAAGGGTATGTCAACAGTCCCAACAGAGGAATAAGATGTTTCTTTATTGCACGAAGATTCTAAATCGCTCTCGGATTGAACTAGTATTTCGGAGGGTCCCTCAAAAGAGGCCGATGCACTAGCCGTATAATCCAACCGACGTCTAGCTTGCCGAATATGAAGTAAAGTTCTTTCAAGTTCAGGATCAAATTCGGCTAAACTAGGATCCGGTTGTGACAGAGTCATTCAACTTGGAAACCATAAGCTCATGCATTAAAAAGACTTAAAATAAAAACAAACTAAAACAAGTAAACTATGTACAATATTTACATATTCACATAACCAACATTAAGAAACACATTGCAACTATTCCCCGGCAACGACGCTAAAACTTGATAGAGGGCTATCATAAGTCTAGAATTTATAAATGAGAATTGCGTTGCAAGTGTAATTCCAAACTGACAACTAGCTCTCAATCAAAGTTTAATTTGGTTATCACAAGTTCAACGCAATAAAAATTAACCGAGAGTGTAAAACCCGCAAGATTAGTAAATAATTAACCAATAAATTAATTATTATTTAAAAAAGTATAAATATGAATTTTATAGCTTAATGAGATAGAGTTAATTAAAACAATAATTTTGATACTAATTTTAAAGGATTTGGCCAGAGATTTGGCCAAACGGGCCAAACCGGGCCCAACAAGCTCACCTAATTAAATGAGCTTTAGCTCAATCTCTTTCTTCTTCATACAAAATGCTGAAGAACTCAGCCAAGGGGGAGGAGAAGTTTGTAAACCCTTGGTCTTGATTCCATCTTCCATAACTACTCGCTCTGATCTCTGATCGCCAAACCATTTACGGCCACGCGTCTGCAGCGTTGAGCTCTACAAAGCCCGATACTTAATTTGGTAAGGAAGTATCAGCTTCAATCTCAGTTTTTCCTTCCCTAATTTCCGAAAATTCTATGAATTGGATGTTGAGATTTTGGTTAAATTGATGTTCTAGGGTCAAATTAACTTGATGGATTAACGGGTGTTGTTCAATTGAGGCATGGGTGAGGTAAGGGCTCTCTAAACCTTGTGGGTTCTTGGACTATTGTGTGTTGGGTATTGAAATTTGGTATATGGATGTGGTAATGTGTATTAGGTAGTGAATATGTTCTTGTGGAACACTCTTGAAGAGATTGTAAGCTTGAATTGGGTATCTTGGTGGCTGAATTTTGTTCGAGTGACCTTGGGGCTATGTAATTTTGAGGATCGATGACCTTGAGCCTCTTTGGGCTATACGAGGAAATCAACCAAAGTATGATTTTGATTTTTCGCATATAATATATACGGTGTCGTGAAAACTTCGGCTAGACGACATAGGATAAGTTGAATTATATGTTTGATGCATGTTTAGTGACTTTGGTTAATACAATGTGTGTTGAGTTTGGTTGTGGATAAATGGGTGTTGGCTAATGATATGAATGTGGTGGATAATTGATGAGATGATAAATTGAATGAATGATAGTAATATATTAATGTTTGAATATAAGGTGGTATTGATTATGAAATCCTTGAATATGAGATTTTGTTGATTATTGAAGTTGAGCTTGATGGATTTGTAAGAGATTGTTTAAAAATTGAGGTATGATTGGTTGTGGAAGGATGTGGGGCGGTGTTGCTGTAATATGGTATGTTTTGGTGCTGTTTATAAGCATAGAAAGTTGGTTTTGAGTTGTGATTTGATGAAAATAAAGGTTTGAGGACTTTGGTGAAAATATGATTTTTCACCAAATTTCGGTGAGCCATAACTCGGCTTCTGGACCACCAAATTATTTCAAATTGTTTTATATGAAACTTGGGTCCGTGAAGTTCGCACCGTTTGAAGAATAGATGAAAAATATTTTAAAACGAAAAAGTTATGGGCGATGGAAGTTCGGTGTGCAAAACTGAAATTCTGCAGCACTTAGTATTTTTACCCACTCTGCAGAACTTGCGTATGTGACCACCTGCACGCGACATGACCAACCCTTTCGGGTTTGGTAACTCACGTACACGAGCAAGGAAAAATGCACCCACGTGTACGCATGGCCCACACGTATGCGTGACCCCCAGTTTTTAGCAAAGTGTATTTTTTTGTTTTAAAACCAAATTTCGAACCTCTAAACCTCTATTCTTACTTTCTAGGACCCTAGAATTGAGTTGTAATGATAGTGAAGGGGGTTGAACTATGAAAGGGTATTAACTTAGAAGTAGAGAAATGTTTGAAGAAATAAATTATGGTTGAGGATGTGCAAGATTGATGATGATGTATGATTAATGATAGGATTGAGAATGATAAGGTTTGAAATTATGATGTGATTAAATTGAGAGGTGAATGTTGAGATCGGCGCTGACTATGTATGGCCAGAATGGCCGAGGTGGCAAGATTTGGGTGTAATCTGGTGCACAAAATTGTGATCATCAATGGCGCCAACAACTTGGTACGCACAATTGTAATCTCAACTCTTTATCACAACTCCGCACAACTAACCAGCAAGTGCACTGGGTCGTCCAAGTAATAAACCATACGTGAGTAAGGGTCGATCCCACGAAGACTGTCGGCTTGAAGCAAGCTATGGTCATCTTGTAAATCTCAGTCAGGTGAATTCAAATGGTTATGGAGAATTGATAATTAAAATATGAATAAAACATAAAATAAAGATAGAGATACTTATGTAATTCATAGGTAGGAATTTCAGATAAGCGTATGAAGATGCTTTGTTCCTCCTAAACTTCTGCTTTCCTATTGCCTTCTTCCAATCATTCATACTCCTTTCCATGGCAAGCTTTATGTTGGCCATCACCGTTGTAAATGGCTACTTCCCGTCCTCTCAGTGAAAATGTTCCAAATGTGCTGTCACCGCACGGGTAATCATCTGTCGGTTCTCGATCATGTTGGAATAGGATCATTTGATCCTTTTGCGTCTGTCACATGCCCAACACTCGCGAGTTTGAAGCTCGTCACAGTCATCCCTTCCCAAATCCTACTCGGAATACCATAGACAAGGTTTAGACTTTTCGGACCTCAGGAATGGCCGCCAATAATTCTAGCCTATACCACGAAGGTTCTAATCTTAGATTAGAAACCCAAGAGATACACATTCAAGCTTGATTGCATGTAGAACGGAAGTGGTTGTCAGGCATGCGTTCATAGGTGAGAATGATGATGAGTGTCATGGATCATCACATTCATCAAGTTGAAGAACGAGTGTATATCTTAGGGAAGAAGTAGGCGTGAATTGAATAGAAAAACAGTAGTACTTTGCATTAATTCATGAAGAACAGCGTAGCTCCACACCTTAATCTATCGTTTGTAGAAACTCTACCATTGAAAATACATAAGAACAAGGTCTAGGAATAGCCGAATGGCCAGCCCCAAAGGTCTAAGATAGCATAAGACTAATCAAAGATTCCAAGTCTGTAAATACAATAGCAAAAGGTCCTATTTATAAAGAACTAGTAACCTAGGGTTTACAGAAATGAGTAAATGATGCAGAAATCCACTTCCGGGCCCACTTGGTGTGTGCTTGGGTTGAGTATTGAAGCTTTCACGTGTAGAGACTTTTCTTGGAGTTAAACGCCAGCTTTTGTGCCAGTTTGGGCGTTTAACTCCAGCTTTTCTGCCAGTTCTGGCGTTTTGACGCCGAATTTCTATGCTGACTTGGAACGCCAGTTTGGGCCATCAAATCTTGGGCAAAGTATGGACTATTATATAAATGTCTACCTTTTAACGCAATTGAGAGCGCGCCAATTGGGCTTCTGTAGCTCCAGAAAATCTACTTTGAGTGAAGGGAAGTCAGAATCCAACAGCAGCTGCAGTCCTTTTTCAGCCTCTGAATCAAATTTTTGCTCAGGTCCCTCAATTTCAGCCAGAAAATACCTGAAATCACAGAAAAATACACAAACTCATAGTAAAGTCTAGAAATGTGATTTTTAATTAAAAACTAATAAAAATATAATAAAAGTTAACTAAAATATACTAAAAACATACTAAAAATAATGCCAAAAAGCGTATAAATCATCCGCTCATCACAACACCAAACTTAAATTGTTGCTTGTCCCCAAGCAACTGAAAATCAAATAGGATAAAAAGAATAGAATATTCAATGAATTCCAAAAACATCTATGAAGATCAGTCTTAATTAAATGAGCGGGGCTATTAGCTTTTTGCTTCTGAACAGTTTTGGCATCTCACTTTATCCTTTGAAGTTCAGAATGATTGGCATCTATAGGAACTCAGAATTTAGATAGTGTTATTGATTCTCCTAGTTCAGTATGTTGATTTTTGAACACAGCTACTTTATGAGTCTTGGCTGTGATCCTAAGCATTTTGTTTTCCAGTATTACCACCGGATACATAAATGCCACAGACACATAACTGGGCGAACCTTTTCAGATTGTGACTCAGCTTTGCTAGAGTCCCCAATTAGAGGTGTCCAGAGCTCTTAAGCACACTCTTTTTTCTTTGGACCACGATTTTAACCGCTCAGTCTCAAGTTTTCACTTGACACCTTCACGCCACAAGCACATGGTTAGGGACAACTTGGTTTAGCCGCTTAGGCCAGGATTTCATTCCTGTGGGCCCTCCTATCCACTGATGCTCAAAGCCTTGGATCCTTTTTATTTTACCCTTGCCTGTTGGTTTAAAGGGCTATTGGCTTTTTCTGCTTGCTTTTTCTTTCTCTCTTTTTTTTCGCATATATATTTTTTTCTGCAAGCTTTTCACTGCTTTTTCTTGCTTCAAGAATCATTTTTATAATTTTTCAGATTATCAATAACATTTCTCCTTTCCCATTATTCTTTCAAGAGCCAACATGTTTAGCATTCATAAATAACAAATTCAAAAAAAATATGCACTGTTCAAGCATTCATTCAGAAAGACAAAAGTATTGCCACCACATCAAAATAACTAAACTGCTTTAAAATTCGAAATTCATGTACTTCTTTTTCTTTTTGCAATTAAAAACACTTTTTATTTAAGAAAGGTGGAATGCTCTTGGTGTTCCACCCTTAGTTGTCCCATATTGGAACTTAATTCTCCTAGGGAGGTGTTGATTTGCTCCCAATAGTTTTGTGGAGGAAAATGCATCCCTTGAGGTATCTCAGGGATTTCATGATGAGGAATTTCCTCATGCTCTTGTCCATGAGTAGGATATCTTGTTTGCTCCATCCTTTTCTTAGTGATGGGCTTGTCCTCATCAATGAGGATGTCTTCCTCTATGTCAATTCTAGCTGAATTGCAAAGGTGACAAATAAGATGAGGGAAGGTTAACCTTGACAAAGTAGAGGACTTGTCTGCCACCTTGTAGAGTTCTAGGGATATAACCTCATGAACTTCTACTTCCTCTCTAATCATGATGCTATGGATCATGATAGCCCGGTCTATAGTAACTTCAGACCAGTTGCTAGTGGGAATGATTGAGCGTTGGATGAACTCCAACCATCCCCTAGCCACGGGCTTGAGGTCATGCCTTCTTAGTTGAACCGGCTTTTCTCTTGAATCTCTCTTCCATTGAGCGCCCTCTTCACAAATGTCTATGAGGACTTGGTCCAACCTTTGATCAAAGTTGACCCTTCTAGTGTAGGGGTGTGCATCTCCTTACATCATTGGCAAGTTGAATGCCAACCTTACATTTTCCGGACTGAAATCTAAGTATTTCCCCCGAACCATTGTAAGCCAATTCTTTGGATCCGAGTTCACACTTTGATCATGGTTCTTGGTGATTCATGCATTGGCATAGAACTCTTGAACCATTAAGATTCCGACTTGTTGAATGGGGTTTGTGAGAACTTCCCAACCTCTTCTTTGAATCTCATGTCGGATCTCCGGATATTCACCCTTTTTAAGCTTGAAAGGGACCTCGGGGATCACTTTCTTCTTGGCCACGTCTTCATAGAAGTGGTCTTGATGTACCTTTGAGATGAATCTCTCTATCTCCCATGTCTCAAGGGTGGAAGCAATTGCCTTTCCTTTCCTCTTTCTAGAGGATTCTCCGGCCTTTGGTGCCATAAATGGTTATGAAAAAATAAAAAAGCTGAGCTTTTCCACACCAAACTTAAAAGGTTTGCTCGTCCTCGAGCAAAAGAATAAAGAAAGGAGGAGAAGAAGAAGAGATAGAGGAGATGGAGGTGTGTGAATTGTTCGGCCAAGGGGGTTTTAGGTGGTTATGATGTGGAAAGGAAGGAGTGATGGTTTGAATTTTAGTGGGTGGGTGTAGGTGGGTTATATGATGGTTTTGGAGGAGTAATGGAGGTTATTTAGGGAAGAGTATTATGAAAAGGTGTGAAGAAGTTAGAGAGACTGAGTTGAGGTTGGTGGGGATCCTGTGGGGTCCACAGATCCTGAGGTGTCAAGGATTTCTCATCCCTGCACAAATTAGGCGTGCAAAATGCCCTTAGAGTGCAATTCTGGCGTTTAAATGCCAGTAAGCTTCTCCTCCAGGGTGTGCTATTTTTAATACTATTTTTCATTTTGTTTTTGCTTTTTCAGTTATTTTTGTGACTTCACATGATCATCAACCTACAGAAAACATAAAATGACAATGGAGAATAAATAGATATAATTAAATAAAATTGGGTTGCCTCCCAATAAGCGCTTCTTTAATGTCAATAGCTTGACAGTGAGCTCTCATGGAGCCTCACAGATAATCAGAGCAGGGTTGCAGCCTCTCAACACCAAACTTAGAGTTTGGTTGTGGCCTCTCAACACCAAACTTAGAGTTTGATTATGGCCTCCCAACACCAAACTTAGAGTTTAAATGTGGGGGTTTTGTTTGACTCTGTATTGAGAGAAGCTTTTCATGCTTCCTCTCCATAGTTATAGAAGGAGATCCTTGAGCCTTAAACACAAGGTAGTCCCCATTCAATTGAAGGACCAATTCTCCTCTGTCAACATCAATCATAGCTTTTGCTGTGGCTAGGAAGGGTCTTCCAAGGTACTTAGCAACTTGCTCTTCAGTGACATTTTCATCCTCTTCAGAGGAGGAATATTCATCAGAGCTCATGAATGGTAACAGAAAGTTCAAAGGAATCTCTATGATTTCTGTATGAGCCTCAGATTCCTTTGGTTCCTCAAAGGGAAACTTCTTACTGGTCAGTGGACGTTCCCTGAGGTCTTCCTCATTGGGAATCACTGCCTTTTCAATCTCTCCAGGTTCGGCCACACCAAGTAAGGTTATGGCCTTGCACTCTCTTTTGGGATTCTCTTCTATATTGCTTGGGAGAGTGCTAGGAGGAGTTTTCGTAATCTTCTTACTCAGCTGACCCACCTGTGCCTCCAAATTTCTAATGGAGGACCTTGTTTCATTCATGAAACTTAGTGTGGTCTTAGATAGATCAGAGACCATGGTTGCCAGGCCAGAATGGTTCTGTTCAGAATTCTCTGTCTGTTGCTGAGAAGATGATAGAAAAGGCTTGCTATTGCTAAACCTATTTCTTCCATCATTATTGTTGAAGCCTTATTGAGGCTTCTGTTGGTCCTTCCATGAGAGATTAGGATGATTTCTCCATGAAGGATTATAGGTATTTCCATAGGATTCTCCCATGTAATTCACCTCTGCCATTGCAGGATTCTCAGGATCATAAGCTTCTTCTTCAGAAGATGCTTCTTTAGTACTGTTGGATGCAGCTTGCAATCCATTCAGACTCTGAGAAATCATATTGACTTGATGAGTCAATATTTTGTTTTGAGCCAATATGGCATTCAGAGTATCAATTTCAAGAACTCTTTTCTTCTGATTTGTCCCATTATTCACAGGATTCCTTTCAGAAGTGTACATGAATTGGTTATTTGCAACCATTTCAATGAGTTCCTGAGCTTCTGCAGGCGTCTTCTTCAGATGAAGAGATCCTCCAGCAAAGCTGTCCAATGACATCTTGGACAGTTCAGATAGACCATCATAGAAAATACCTATGATGCTCCATTCTGAAAGAATCTCAGAAGGACACCTTCTAATCAATTGTTTGTATCTTTCCCAAGCTTCATAGAGGGATTCACCTTCCTTCTGTCTGAAGGTTTGGACTTCCACTCTAAGCTTGCTCAATTTTTGAGGTGGAAAGAACTTTGCCAAGAAGGCATTGACTAGCTTTTCCCAAGAGTTCAGGCTTTCTTTAGGTTGTGAATCCAACCATGTTCTAGCTCTGTCTCTTACAGCAAAGGGAAAAAGCATAAGCTTGTAGACCTCGGGATCAACCCCATTGGTCTTGACAGTGTCACAGATTTGCAAGAATTCAGCTAAGAACTGATGAGGATCTTCCAATAGAAGTCTATGAAACTTGCAATTCTGTTGCATCAGAGAAACTAATTGAGGCTTAAGATCAAAGTTGTTTGCTCCAATGGCAGGGATTGAGATTCTTCTCCCATAGAAGTCAGGAGTAGGTGCAGTAAAGTCACCAAGCACCTTCCTTGCATTGTTGGCATTGTTGTTGTTTTCGGCTGCCATGGCTTCTTCTTGTTTGAAAAGTTCTGTTAGGTCCTCTATAGAGAGTTGTACTTTAGCTTCTCTTAGCTTTCTCTTCAAGGTCCTTTCAGGTTCAGGATCAGCTTCAACAAGAATGCCTTTGTCCTTGCTCCTGCTCATATGAAAAGAGAGTAGAAGAAAATATGGAATCATCTATGTCATAGTATGGAGATTCCTTGAGGTGTCAGAGGAAAATAAAAATAGAAGGATGAGGTAGAGAAGAGAGAATTCGAACTTATCAAGAGAGATAGAGTTCGAATTGTTGATAATGGAGAGGTGTTAGTCCTTTAAATAGAAGGATGTGAGAAGAGGGGAAGAATTTTCGAAAATAAATTAAAAAGATTTTGAAATAATAAAAAAAATTTGAAATTTTGATTGATGATTTTCGAAAATCAAGATTGGGAAAGAAATTAAGTGATTTTTGAAAAAAGATTTTGAAATTAGAAATCAAGGAGATATGATTGAAACTTAACTTTGAAAAAGATGTGATTGAAAAGATATGAATTGAGAATTTAAAAAAGAAAAGTTTTAAAATTAAAGTTGATTATTTGACTAACAAGAAATTAAAAGATATGATTCTAGAATTTAAAATATGATCCTTTCTTAATAAGCAAGTAACAACTAGAAAATTTTGAATTAAATTATTAATTGTAACAAATATTTTCAAAAATAGTAATAATAATAAAAAATGGAAAGAAATTGATTTTGAAAGGATATGATTGAAAAGATATGATTTGAAAAAGATTTGATTTTGAAAAATTATGAAAACTTGAAAAAGATTTGAATTAAAAACAAAATCTTCCCTCTAGTGTCCTCCAGGCGTTAAATGCCCAGAATGGCATCCATTCTGGCGTTTAACGCCCAAAATGCTACCTTTTTGGGCGTTTAACGCCCAGCCAGGTACCCTGGCTGGCGTTTAAATGCCAGTTTTCCTTCTTCACTGGGCGTTTTGAACGCCCAGCTTTTTCCGTGTAATTCCTCTGCTGAATGTTCTGAATTTTCAATTCTCTGTGTTATTGACTTGAAAAGACACAATTTTGAAAAAAAAAATTTGAATTTTTAATGATGAGAAATAATAATAAAAAGAATGCAACTAAGATCAAATAAACAATGCATGCAAGACACCAAACTTAGAAGTTTGTATACTAAAGACTATAACAAATTGAAAATGCATATGCAAAACAACAAAAGACACAAAATAAGAGAAATTAAAGATCAGAGCTATGGAATCATCAAGAACAGCTTGAAGATCAATGAAGAACATATTACATATATTCGAAAAAATACAAGAAGAAGAAAGACATGCAATTGACACCAAACTTAAAATTAGACACTAGACTCAAACAAGAAACATAAATTATTTTTTATTTTTTTATGATTTTATAAATTTTTTTTATTTTTCAAAAATTATATGGAAAGGAAAATAAAGAGATTCAAAATTTTTAATGAGAATTCCAGGAATCATTGCAATGTTAGTCTAAAACTCCGGTCCAGGAATTAGACATGGCTTACTAGCCAGCCAAGCTTTCAGTGAAAGCTTCGATCCAAAACACTAGACATGGCCAATGGCCAGCCAAGCTTTAGCAGATCATTACTCTTAATAGCAAAATTGATAGAAATCAACAAGCTCTTGTGATGATAAGTTGAAACCTCGGTCCAAAAGATTAGACATGGCTTCACAGCCAGCCAGACTTCAACAGATCATCATGAAACTCTAGAATTCATTCTTAAAAACTCTGAAGAACAGAATAGAAATTTTTTTTTTGTATTTTTGAAATTTTTTTTTCGAAAATAAGAAGCAAAAAGCTTAAACATAAATTAACATTACCTAATCTAAGCAACAAGATGAACCGTCAGTTGTCCAAACTCAAACGATCCCCGGCAACGGCGCCAAAAACTTGGTGCACGAAATTGTGATCATCAATGGCGCCAACAACTTGGTACGCACAATTGTAATCTCAACTCTTTATCACAACTCCGCACAACTAACCAGCAAGTACACTGGGTCGTCCAAGTAATAAACCTTACGTGAGTAAGGGTCGATCCCACAGAGACTGTCGGCTTGAAGCAAGCTATGATCATCTTGTAAATCTCAGTCAAGCAGATTCAAATGGTTATGGAGAATTGATAATTAAAATATGAATAAAACATAAAATGAAGATAGAGATACTTATGTAATTCATAGGTAGGAATTTCAGATAAGCGTATGAAGATGCTTTGTTTCTCCTAAACTTCTGCTTTCCTATTGCCTTCTTCCAATCATTCATACTCCTTTCCATGGCAAGCTTTATGTTGGCCATCACCGTTGTCAATGGCTACTTCCCGTTCTCTCAGTGAAAATGTTACAAATGTGCTGTCACCACACGGCTAATCATCTGTCGGTTCTCGATCATGTTGGAATAGGATCATTTGATCCTTTTGCGTCTGTCACACGCCCAACATTCGCGAGTTTGAAGCTCGTCACAGTCATCCCTTCCCAGATCCTACTCGGAATACCACAGACAAGGTTTAGACTTTCCGGACCTCAGGAATGGCCGCCAATAATTCTAGCCTATACCACGAAGATTCTAATCTTAGATTAGAAACCCAAGAGATACACATTCAAGCATGATTGCATGTAGAACGGAAGTGGTTGTCAGGCACGCGTTCATAGGTGAGAATGATGATGAGTGTCACGAATCATCACATTCATCAAGTTGAAGAACAAGTGTATATCTTAGAGAAGAAGTAGGTGTGAATTGAATAGAAAAACAGTAGTACTTTGCATTAATTCATGAAGAACAGCAGAGCTCCGCACCTTAATCTATGGTGTGTAGAAACTCTACCATTGAAAATACATAAGAACAAGGTCTAGGCATGGCCGAATGGCCAGCCCCAAAGGTCTAAGATAGCATAAGACTAATCAAAGATTCCAAGTCTGTAAATACAATAGCAAAAGGTCCTATTTATAGAGAACTAGTAACCTAGGGTTTAAAAAAATGAGTAAATGATGCAGAAATCCATTTCCGGGCCCACTTGGTGTGTGCTTGGGCTGAGTATTGAAGCTTTCACGTGTAGAGACTTTTCTTGGAGTTAAACGCCAGCTTTTGTGCCAGTTTGGGCGTTTAACTCCAGCTTTTCTGCCAGTTCTGGCGTTTTGACGCCAGAATTTCTATGCTGACTTGGAACGCCGGTTTGGGCCATCAAATCTTGGGCAAAGTATGGACTATTATATATTTCTGAAAAGCCCAGAATGTCTACTTTCCAAACAATTAAGAGTGCGCCAATTGGGCATCTGTAGCTCCAGAAAATCTACTTCGAGTGCAGGGAGGTCTGAATCCAACAGCATCTGCAGTCCTTTTTCAGCCTCTGAATCATATTTTTACTCAGGTCCCTCAATTTCAACCAGAAAATACCTGAAATCACAGAAAAATACACAAACTCATAGTAAAGTCCAGAAATGTGATTTTTAATTAAAAACTAATAAAAATATAATAAAAATTAACTAAAATATACTAAAAACATACTAAAAACAATGCCAAAAAGCGTATAAATTATCCGCTCATCATAATCCCACCTGCGAGTTAATTGAAAACTTTATCGGCTGGCAAGTTGAGGATGGAGGATTTCTTCTCTTGTCGTGATGTGAATGTGGGAAAAGGGAAAGGTGGAAAGGCGCACTCCTTCGTTTTGTTTTTCCCACATTCTTCTCTGGTTGCAAGGTGGAAAGGCACACTCCTTCGATGTGGAAAGGTACTTTCCTTTGTATTTCTCCCAGGAGAAAGTGGAAAGGCACACTCCTTCGATGTGAAAATGTATTCTCCTTTGTTTTTGTTCCTCTTGGAGATGCATAACCTAGAGACCATATCCGGGTTAGCTACCGAATGTGTCGTGTTCTGGCAATTTAACCGACACGTGAGCTCACGGCCAGTAGGAAAGGCATACATTATATGTATTTGAGTGACTTGTTTGTTTTTGCATTCTTAGGTTTGCGTAATTGATATTCATGCTTAACTATTATATGTTCTGTTTGCTGTAACTATAAACTACTAGTGTTTTCTTTGTATACATTGTTTGTCTATGCATCAGTGTTTCGGGGGGATTGGAGGAAAGGCGATGAGCTTAGGGGTTAAGTTAGAATTGAGATAGAATCTAGAATCCTTAGATACCTCACCCTGTTTATGGTTTCAAATGTTAGTTTTAAGTTTGAATCTATTGCCGGAAGTTCTAGGATTGCCACTGGCTTTTCTGGGACTTTATATCTTATGTATGCGACACCATTACCATACTGAGAACTCCCGGTTCTCATTCCATATGGATATTAGTGTTTTTCAGATACAGGTCAAGAGGCACCTCGCTAGGCGTATGGAGTTCTCTGCAGTGAAGTGGGGCTTTTGGTATTTTACATTTTGTTCTATGTAGTTATATCTATATGTATAAACTCTCCTTAGGTATATATGTTTTACTTTTGCACCTCATAGAGGTTTATGGAGAACTAGGGTTTCTTCTATGTATTTTGGGTTATGGATTTATATATGTATGTATGTAAATCATATATATATATTATTTTAGAGGTCGTAATACCACACCACCTCTGTTTTACGACTTAAGCGTAAAACTCTGTGTAGTAGGGTTTATAGAGAGTATTGCTCCCGGGTCATCAACAAGAGAATGGACAATAGTGTGTATCAAAGTTGGTTAAAAATCCAGGGTTGAAAGACATTTGCAAGAAATTAAATCAAGACAATTAAAGCAATATCCAAGTAAATGGCAATCTAACAAGATAATATATTAATCTAATTCTATCCTAGAACTAATTAAACAACTAAAACTAACTAAAACAAGAATTGAGTGATCAAAATTTGGGTTTTCAAATATGAATTGCAAAAGAACTCTTGGCTAAGGTATAGGAATTGAGATCACCATCCTTGTCTAATAACCATATATTAACAATTATGAAGGGCCAATCCCATCAAGTCTACTTCTATGCTTGAAGTATGTCAAATAGGCTTGATCAACATCAATCCATAAGTCCCAACCTAGCTACTAATTAACTTAGCAGTAGACTAGTGTTAATGAGTATCAAATTGACCAACAAAGGTTCCCAAATCATCAATCCAATTAGATCCAATGACTCAAGGTCACTTAACTCCCTTAGCCTAGGCCAAGAGTGTAGAAAACTACTCCATAGCTAGTGAAAACAATTCATCAAACACATGATGTGCAATAGTTAAAGACATAGCTAAATTGTAAAATTAAATAAAAATTAAAGCTACCAACTAACAATTATCAACACTATCAACTAAACTAAAATTATAACATATAAAAACCTCAATGTATTAATGAGAATTCAAAATTAACAAGGTTCACAAAATGAGAAATAAGAGAAAACTAAGGAGAAGAACATAATACTAGCAAAGGAATTAAGTAAAATTAGAACTAGAGAAGCTAAAATTAAGACAATAAAACAAGAATTAACAAGGTCCAATTAAGAAATTAAAGCAAAAGACAATCAAAAAGCACTAAAACCGAGAGAGAAGTAGGTATTTCTTTCTCTAGAAGAACTAAGAACCAAAATTAGCTAAATTAAGTCCTAATGTGTGTATGCTTGGTTTCCTTCCTTCCCCCTTCAATTCATGGCCTTTCTTCCTTCAGAAATAGCTTGATTTGGGCCCAAGAAAGGTCCAGAAAGCACTAGCACATGCAATTCTAATGAGATCAGGCGCTGCATGTCACGGGTACACGAAAGCTATGCGTACGCGTCAGTCGAGCTTTGCAAATGTCACGCGTACACGCGAGAACCAGCTTCTCAAAACTTCTATTTTCCATGTTCCTTCCACTTTTGCATGCTTCCTTTCCATCCTCTAAGCCATTATTGCTCTATAGATCCTGAAATCACTTAACAAATGTATCACGACATCGAATGGTAATAGGAGAGTATTAAAAATTAGCATTTTTTTTGCCTAAGAAGCATGTTTTGAACTATAAGACACAATTAAGGAGAAATCTTAAAAGCATGCAATTTATATGAATAAGTGTGAAAATAATTGATGAAACCCGCCAAATTCAACTCAAGATAAACTCTAAAATTGGGGTTTATCACTCATCAGCAACCTTAAGCTGATACTCAAAACCTTAAGAAAGTATCGGATGTGGCTCAACCTGGTAAAATGTGCGTGTGGAATGGAGGCTGGGAAATTCTTGGGCTTCATGATCACGCAGTTAGGGGTGGAAGCCAACCCAGAAAAATGCTGAGTCATTCTCGAGATGAGAAGTTCGGCAAACCTCAAAGACGTCCAAATGCTGACCGGTTGGCTGGCCATCCTTTCCCACTTCCTCGGAGTTTTGGCATAGAAAGCTCTCCCGTTCTTCAAACTCATAAAAAAGACATAAATTTTAAATAGAAACCAGAGTGCAAAGAGGTCTTCCAACATTTCAAAAGGGCATTAATGGAACTCCCCATTCTCTCCAAACCCAAAACGGGAGAAATGTTATACCTCTACCTATCCATAACGAAAGAGGCTCTGGCAGCAACATTAATCCAAAAAGACAAGCTGATGACTGAATAACTGATGAGCGGATAATTTATACGCTTTTTGGCATTGTTTTTAGTATGTTTTTAGTAGGATCTAGTTACTTTTAGGGATGTTTTTATTAGTTTTTATGTTAAATTCACATTTCTGGACTTTACTATGAGTTTGTGTGTTTTTCTGTGATTTCAGGTATTTTCTGGCTGAAATTGAGGGAC
>NC_029793.2:41435959-41437096 GCF_000816755.2 Arachis ipaensis | reverse complement strand
ACTTGCTGGTTATTTGTGCGAAGTTGTGAACCATGGTATTGGCATCATGTTTTTGGCGCCATTACCAGGGAAAGAAAGAGCGATGAATTTTACATAATTAAAGTGTAATCACAGTTTCTGCGCACCAAGTTTTTGGCGCCATTGCCGGGGATTGTTTGAGTTTGGACAACTAACGGTTCATCCTGTTGCTCAGATTAGGTAATTTTCTTTTTGTTTTCTTTTAAAAAAATTTTCAAAAATATTTCAAAATTTTCTCACCTGTTTTCGAAAAAAATTTTTAATTCAAAATTTTTAAGAATGAATTCTAGTGTTTCATGAAGCATGTGAAGCCTGGCTGGCTGTAAAGCCATGTCTAAATTCATTTGGACTGAGGCTTCCAAACCATCAGCATAGAGGCAAGTTACATATTTGATAAGTAATGAGCAGTATATTCTGATATCTTGCTGAAGCTTGGCTGGCCATTGGCCATGTCTAGTGTTTTGGACTGGAGCTTTCATTGAAAGCTTGGCTGGCTAGTGAGCCATGTCTAAATTCCTGGACTGAAGCTTTAGACTAAGAATGCAAGATTCCTGGAATTCATATTAAAAATTTTGGAATCCTTATTTTCCTTTTTCTATTAATTTTCGAAAAATCCAAAAAAATTAGAAAATCATAAAAATCAAAAATATTTTTGTGTTTTTTTGTTTGAGTCTTGAGTCATGTTATAAGTTTGGTGTCAATTGCATGTGCATCTTGCATTTTTTGAAAACTCTCATTCATAGTGTTCTTCATGATCTTCAAGTTGTTCTTGGTAAGTCTTCTTGTTTGATCTTTGCATTTGCATGTTTTGTGTCTTTTCTTGTTTTTCATATGCATTCTTGAATTCTTAGTGTCTAAGCATTAAAGAATTCTAAGTTTGGTGTCTTACATGTTTTCTTTGCATTAAAAATTTTTCAAAAATATGTTCTTGGTGTTCATCTTGACATTCAAAGTGTTCTTGGTATTCATCTTGACATTCATAGCATTCTTGCATGCATTCATTGTTTTGATCTAAAAATTTCATGCATTGCATCATTTTTTTTGTTTTTCTCTTGCATCATAAAAATTCAAAAATCAAAAAAATATCCTTTCCTTTTTCTCTCATCAAATTCGAAAATT
>NC_029793.2:41435695-41435896 GCF_000816755.2 Arachis ipaensis | reverse complement strand
GTCTCCCCCTCTTTTCTTCCACTCACAAAGGGATCCCTATACTGTGGTATAAAGGATCTCTATTATTATTATTTTTTCTGTACCCTCTTCTTTGTCATATGAGCAGGAGCAAGGACAAGAATATTCTTGTTGAAGCAGATCCGGAACCTGAAAGGACTTTGAAGAGAAAATTAAGAGAAGCTAAATTACAACAATCCAGAA
>NC_029793.2:41433156-41435682 GCF_000816755.2 Arachis ipaensis | reverse complement strand
TAGCCAAGTTCTTTCCTCCTCAAAAGCTGAGCAAGCTTAGAGCTGATGTTCAAACCTTCAGACAGAAAGAAGGTGAATCCCTCTATGAAGCTTGGGAAAGATACAAATAGTTGACCAAAAACTGTCCTTCTGACATGCTTTCAGAATGGACCATCCTGGATATATTCTATAATGGTTTATCTGAGTTATCAAAGATGTCATTGGATACCTCTGCAGGTGGATCCATTCACCTAAAGAAAACGCCTGCAGAAGCGCAAGAACTCATTGACATGGTTGCTAATAACCAGTTCATGTACACTTCTGAAAGGAATCCTGTGAATAATGGGACGCCTATGAAGAAGGGAGTTCTTGAAGTTGATACTCTGAATGCCATATTGGCTTAGAACAAAATATTGACTCAGCAAGTCAATATGATCTCTCAGAGTCTGAATGGAATGCAAGCTGCTTCCAACAGTACTCAAGAGGCTTCTTATGAAGAAGAAGCTTATGATCCTGAGAACCCTGCAATAGCAGAGGTGAATTACTTAGGTGAACCTTATGGAAACACCTATAACTCATCATGGAGAAATCATCCAAATTTCTCATGGAAGGATCAAAAGCCTCAACAAGGCTTTAATAATGGTGGAAGAAACAGGTTCAACAATAATAAACCTTATCCATCATCCACTCAGCAACAGACAGAGAACTCTGAACAAAATACTTCTAATTTAACAAACTTAGTCTCTGATCTGTCCAAGGCCACTGTGAGTTTCATGAATGAAACAAGGTCTTCCATTAGAAATTTGGAAGCATAAGTGGGCCAGCTGAGTAAAAGGATCACTGAAATCCCTCCCAGTACTCTCCCAAGCAATACAGAAGAGAATCCAAAAGGAGAGTGCAAGGCCATTGACATAAGCAAAATGGCCAAGCCTGTAAGGGAAGGAGAGGACGTGAATCCCAAGGGGGAAGACCTCCTGGGACGTCCAGTGATCAATAAGGAGTTTTCCTCTGAGGAACCAAAGGACTCTGAGGCTCATCTAGAGACCATAGAGATCTCATTAAACCTCCTTATGCCATTCATGAGCTCTGATGAGTATTCCTCTTCTGAAGAGAATGAGGATGTTACTGAAGAGCAAACAGCCAAGTTTCTTGGTGCAATCATGAAGCTGAATGCCAAATTATTTGGCCTTGATACTTGAGAAGTTGAACCTCCCTTGTTCATCAATGAATTAAGTGATCTGGATCAACTGACATTGCCTCAGAAGAGACAGGATCCTGGAAAGTTCATAATACCTTGTACTATAGGCACCATGATTTTTAAGGCTCTGTGTGACCTTGGTTCAGGGATAAATCTCATGCCCCTCTCTGTAATAGAGAAACTGGGAATCTATGGGGTGCAAGCTGCTAAAATCTCATTAGAGATGGCAGACAATTCAAGAAAACAGGCTTATGGATAAGTAGAGGACGTGTTAGTAAAGGTTGAAAGCCTTTACATCCCTGCTGATTTCATAGTCCTGGATACTGGAAAGGAAGAGGATGAATCCATCATCCTAGGAAGGCCTTTCCTAGCCACAGCAAGAGCTGTGATTCATGTGGACAGAGGAGAATTGATCCTTCAATTAAATAAGGACAACCGTGTGTTTACAACTCAAGGATCTCTCTCTGCATCCATGGAGAGGAAGCAGAATAAGCTTCTCTCAAAGCAGAGTCAAACAAAGCCCCTACAGCGAAACTCTAAGTTTGGTGTTGGGAGGCCACAACCAAACTCTAAGTTTGGTGTTGAACTCCTATATCCAAACTCTAAGTTTGGTATTGGAAAGTCTCAACAAAGCTCTGAACATCTGTGAGGCTCCATGAGAGCCCACCGTCAAGCTATTGACATTAAAGAAGCGCTTGTTGGGAGGCAACCCAATTTCTATTTATCTAACTCTATTTTTTTCTTAGTTATATGTCTTTGTAGGTCCATGATCATGTGGAGTCACAAAATAAATATAAAAATTGAAAACGGAATCAAAAACAGCAGAAGAAAAATCACAACCTGGAGGAAGCACCTGTCTGGCGTTCAACGCCAGAACAGAGCATGGTTCTGGCGCTGAACGCCCAAAATGGGCAGCATCTTGGCGCTGAACGCCCAGAACAAGCATGGTTCTGGCGTTCAACGCCAGAAATGGCTAGTAAATGGGCGTTGAACGCCCAAAATGGGCACCAACCTGGCGCTGAACGCCCAGAGTTGTGTGCAAGGGCATTTTACATGCCTAAATTGGTGCAGGGATGTAAATGCCTTGACACCTCAGGATCTGTGGACCCCACAGGATCATCTCAGGATCTGTGGACCCCACAGGATCCCCACCTACCTCATCATCTCTCTCTCCATTCATGACCATCCCTTCTATTTTCCAATCACCACTCTCATCCATACACACATCCCTCCATCTCCTCCATATCTTCTTCTTCTTCTATTCTTTCTTCTTTTGCTCGAGGACGAGCAACATTCTAAGTTTGGTGTGGTAAAAGCATAGTTTTTTTTTGTTTTTTCCATAACCATTG
>NC_029793.2:41432580-41433035 GCF_000816755.2 Arachis ipaensis | reverse complement strand
AGTCACAATCTGAAAAGGTTCACCCAATTATGTGTCTGTGGCATTTATGTATCCGGTGGTAATACTGGAAAACAAAGTGCTTAGGGCCACGACCAAGACTCATAAAATAGCTGTGTTCAAGAATTATCATACTGAACTAGGAGAATCAATAACACTATCTGAACTCTGAGTTCTTATAGATGCCAATCATTCTGAACCTCAATGGATAAAGTGAGATGCCAAAACTATTCAAGAGACAAAAAGCTACAAGTCCCGCTCATTTGGTTGGAGCTATGTTTCATTGATAGTTTGGAATTTATAGTATATTTTCTTCTTTTTATCCTATTTGATTTTCAGTTGCTTGGGGACAAGCAACAATTTAAGTTTGGTGTTGTGATGAGCGGATAACTTATACGCTTTTTGGCATTGTTTTTAGTATGTTTTTAGTAGAATCTGGTTACTTTTAGGGATGTTTT
>NC_029793.2:41424947-41432566 GCF_000816755.2 Arachis ipaensis | reverse complement strand
CCAGCGCCAGAAAAGGAGCCAAAACCAGAGTTGAACGCCCAAACTGGCACAAATACTGGCATTCAACTCCAAGAAGGACCTCTACACGTGCA
Source organism: Arachis ipaensis (assembly GCF_000816755.2). Lineage (NCBI taxonomy): Eukaryota > Viridiplantae > Streptophyta > Magnoliopsida > Fabales > Fabaceae > Arachis > Arachis ipaensis. The sequence goes on along the minus strand of NC_029793.2, from coordinate 41,432,474 downwards.
ACACTCAAAGCTCAGCCCAAGCACATACCAAGTGGGCCCCGGAAGTGGATTTATGCATCAATTACTTACTTCTGTAAACCCTAGTAGCTAGTTTATTATAAATAGGACATTTCACTATTGTATTTGACATCTTTTGATCATCTTAGGGTCTTTTTGACCATCTTTGGACGCCTAGTTCTTAGATCAGGGGGGCTGAATACCAACAATCTCCGTGGGATTCGACCCTTACTCACGTAAGGTATTACTTGGACGACCCAGTGCACTTGCTGGTTAGTTGTGTGAAGTTGTGAACCATGGTATTGGCATCATGTTTTTGGCCCCATTACCAGGGAAAGAAAGAGCGATGAATTTTACATAATTAAAGTGTAATCACAATTTCTGCGCACCAATAACCAATATGCTTCATAAGCAAAGTGTTCCAGAGTGATGAAACATAGTATTCTTAGATCGAGAAACTCGCCTATTCCCTACTCACGGCTTCCTGACATCTTCGTTAGTGCTTTTAGATCCACCCTATTACGGTCCAAACGAACTAAGTCGTCAAACAAATACTTCAGAAGCCAAACTTGGCAGGATGAATGCTCGCTTGGTTAGTAGAACTATCCCAAAACAAAATCCAGTAACGCGATCAAAGCTCAAGCAATGGCAAATTTCATCATTGAGATGATCCACAGGGGCGAAACACCTGAACCATGGAAGCTGCACGTTGACGGGTTGTCGAACATCAGCTCTAGTGAATCAGGAGTGATATTGGAGAACGAAAATAGAGTTTTCATTGACCAATCAATTTGATACGGATTTCCAATCTCCAATAACCAAGCTGAGTACAAAACCCTTCTAACGGGATTAATGCTAGCCAAGGAAGTCGAAGTAAAAACTTTGGAAGTTTGCAGCAACTCTCAAGTTATCAGCTCCCAGGTAAAAGGAGATTACCAAACATGGGATCCCCTCTTACAAAATTACATATCCAGTGTTAAAGAACTGATCGCCGAATTCGACGCAGTTACAGTGCAACACATCCTAAGAGAGAAAAATGCAAGGGCTGGCTGATGCACCACTATTTTGTGGTACATCTTGTACTTAATTGAGTGGATTTTTTTCACTAAACTCACACTTATTCATAGAATTCGCATGTTTTACATTTTCCTTCCTGATTTTGTGCTATGATTGGAAACATGATTCTTTGGTCTTAAATTTGCTATGTTTAATCCTTTCTTATTACCATTCGATGCTGTGATATGTGTGTTAAGTGTTTTCAGAGATTACAGGGCAGGAATGACTTAGAGGATGGAAAGGAAGTGTTCCGAGGGTTACCTGAAACTGGAGGTCGATCTCGGATGAGATCTTCGGTTCTTGTCGGAGATGACGTGTCCGGCTGGCTGATGGCGGCCGGAGTTGTTGTGTCTGACTTATTGGACTTGCTGTACTGCTGATCCTTGGCCACCGGAGGGTGGGGGGTACCTGCAAGAGACTCCGATGCTTAAGTTAGCATGGGTATTAAACAGGTTTTATGTAGAATCAGAGTATGAGTTATACCTGGGTGCTCCAGTGTATTTATAGTAGAGTGGGCTGACCTTTTCTAGATAAGATAAGTTAGTTATCTTATCTTATCGTTATCTTTGAGTTGAGGTCAGCTTATCTTCAAGGGAACCGCCCCTATCTCTATAGGCTTGGACGGCCTGTGGATTTAGGTCGTGTTCCTCTATTTGGGCCCTTTATTGGGCTCTCCTGTCGATTTGGCCGACCTCTTTGAGAAGAGGTCGACTAGCCTGACCTGAAGAGGTCAGTCGCTTTGTCGCCAATCATCCCAGGTCGGGTAACTCGACCCAGGGTATGAACAGGAAGCATGAAAAAGTGGAGGGAATAAAAGAAATTGAAGGAATTGCAAAGCTATCAGCCCTGACCTCTTCGCACTCAAACGGTCATAACTTGAGCTACAAAGCTTCAAATGAGGCGGTTCTAGTTGCATTAGAAAGCTAACATCCGGGGCTTCACAACGATATATAATTTGCCATAGCTGCTCCGAAGATAGGTGATGCGCACGCGTGACCTGGAAAAAATCCAATCCACGCGACGCTCACGTGTGACTTTGCTGCGTGCTGGACGTATCAGAAATCGCTGGGGGCGATTTCTGGGCTGTTTTTGACCCAATTTTTGGCCCAGAAAACACAGATTAGAGGCTATAAAGTGGGGCAATCCAGACAACTTTGATATACACAATTTTAGGTTTTATATGTAGTTTTAGAGGGAGAGAGGCTCTCTCATCTCTCTTAGGTTTTAGAATTAGGATTTCACTTTGAGTATGGTTATTTCTTCAATCCAGGTTCAATGTTCCTTTACTTTAGTTTCTCTTCTACTTTTATTCATTCTATTACTTTAGTTGATTACTTGATGTTGCCAATTTGGTTTATGAATTCCTATGTTTAATTTGATTTTCCATTTAATATAAATTGAGGTATTTCATATTTAAGATTGTTTTCTTCCATTTATGATATTAATACTTTCTTCTATTTTAGAGTAGGCCTCAACTTGACTTTGGAGTTGATTAATATTTGGAGACCCTTGAGTTGGGAGGCTCAAGAGTTAATTTGTGATTGGCTCTCTGGCCACTAACACTAATCCTTCTCAAGGGAGAGGATTAAGACTTGTGAATAGAAGTTGGCTCCCAACTTAACTTTCCTTTATTTAGTAAAGGATAACCAAGTAGAGACAACAATCTATTACTATTAATCTTGAGAAATCCGACAAGGATAGAACTTCCAATTAATCTTCTCCTAGTCAAGGCTTTTTATTTATTTTAATTATATAAAACCTCTTGTTAATTTTCATTGCTTCAACTTATAATCATTTATGTGCCCATTGCCCAAACTCCAAATTTTCCAGAAAACTCATAACCAATAATAAATACACCTCCCTGCAATTCCTTGAGAGACGACCCGAGGTTTGAATACTTTGGTTATTATTTTTAAGGTTTGTTACTTGTGACAACTAATTTTTTGTATGAAAGGATTTTCTGTTGGTTTAGAAACTATACTTTCAACGAGAATTTATTTGTGAATTTCTTTACTAGCAAAAATCCGTTCGTCAAAATAGCGCCGTTGCCGGGGAATTGCAAACGTGTGCCTTATTATTGGTTATTGTAAATATTTGCTTTTTCGTTTCTTTGTTAGTGTTTCTAGTTTTAGGAGTTTATTTTCTTTAATTTTTATTAGTTTTTATTTCTTTTTCTACTATGAATTCTCACCCCTCTGGTTTCAAGTTTGGTTCCAATGTTGTTATAAGGAATGGAAACTATAATGAAAATAGGCATCAAGGTTGGAATAATCAAAGATGGGAGGAGCCACAAGGATTTGATCAACCCTCTTGACAACAACCCCCTCCAATGCGCTATCACCAACAACCATTCTGTGATGCATACCAAGACAATAGTTATGGTGGACCCTTTCGTGACAACCAACCTCCACCAAATCACTATGGTCAAGAACCATTCCGAGGTGCATACCAAGATGATGAATATGGTGGACCCCCTTGTAGTTACCAACAAGCCCCACCCTATGCTTATGAACCACCTCCACAATATACCTTTGAACCACCACACTCACAAGTCCCCTGCTACCAAACACCCTCACATGATTCTAACCCTTATCCACTATATCAACCACCTTATGAGCCATATGAGCCATACATAAATCCACCCCAATTCCAACCCAGTTACTCCCAAGGACCACCACCTCCATATACACCACATCCGTATCCATCAATCCAAGAGCCCTATGGTCCTACTTATGATACCCAAGCAGAACAAGAGTCAAAGGATCGTCTCAAGGAAGCAGTGGATCAAATTCAAGCAACCATCCATCAAAAGTTTGGCCCAAGAGACTCATGCAATGAACAAAGCATTCCCACGGATGAGTGTGTTGAGCAACAAGTGGAAAAGATGGAGAGTGTTTAACCGCCACATCCTTATCAAGAAGAACCACCTCCGTATCATGAACCCTTCCTCCCAAGTAATGAACCCTCATATCCACCCCAATCTCCAATGAATGAAACACTTGGTGTAATTTTTCAAGGGCAAGAAGAGATGAATAATAGTGTGCTAAATTTTGCAGCCGCCGTGGGCGAGTTGATAAATCAATATCAAGCACAAGCCACCATAACAAGGAGCTCACCAAATGTCCAACTTAAGGACTTTAACTAAAAGTGCTAGGTGGGAGACAACCCACCATGGTATATTCTTTCCTTTTTATTCTTAGTTTTATTTTATTTTATTTTTATTCGTGTTCATTCATAATTTCTACATAGTCATCTGTATTCTGCATTTTGCATACTGCATAATATATATATATATATATACACATAAAAAAAAGGGGGTGCAACCCACACGTGCACACAGGCCACGCGTGGGCGTTGATAGCAACTTCGCTCTCCCATCTAACGAACAGAAAGTTGTGATGGAATCGTGCGACTGGTGTGCTCTGCACACAAATCAAGCCACGCGTACGCATCTACGACGCGCGTGCGCCATCTGCCACAAGGGAAATCCACGCGTACACGTCAAGCACGCGCACGCGTGGATAGGAAAATCGGCGTAAATAGCATTTTGGACAAAAAGTTGTGCTGCCCCCACGCTAGAACTGTGCTAGAGGCACAAGGTCATCCACGCGTACGCGTCCCTGACGTATGCGCGTACTTTTGCTTCCAGACCACCCACGCATACGCGTGGACGACGCTTACGCGTCGAACGGCCAACTCAGTTTTCACGCGTCCGCGTCGCGCCCCGTTCCTAAATTCTTACTTCTTTCTTCTCTCCTTTCTTCTTCCTTCTTCCTCCTTTCTTACTTTCTTCTTCTTCATTTCTTTAGCTTCTCATCCTTATTCTCTGTCTTTCTATTTTTCTTAATTTATTTGCATACCTTCATTCATTACATTTTCATCTTGTGCATATTTTTATTTTCTTTTCTAAATTTATTATTTTTCCATTGGTGTTAAATTTTCTTATTCAACTGTTGCATCTTTTCTTGCATTACTCTGGTACTTCATGACTTGTTTTATTCTGATTAAGGTAATATTATTTAAGTCACTGCTAATCCTTTATGATACTTGTACTCCTTTTTCATTGACATGAATTTAACTGCCTTTTCCCCATTGCTGCAATTTTTGCACTATTGATATGCCATTTGCTTCCACTATTTTCTCACTTGCATGTTGTAGCTTCCATGTAATTGAGACCTTATTATTTGGCATTAACACCCATATTTTATTTATTTTCTATCTTTGTTTTTGGGTTACCTTTCTTCCTTTTTCTCTTCTTTCAGGATGGCCACCGAAGAAGGAAAAGGGAGCTTCTCAAAGGGGCAACAAACAAGTCCATCTGCACAATCTTTGGAGAAAAGCATCAGTTGTAGCAGCCCGCCCACTTGCACATCTCAGCATGCACCGATGACGGTGCAATCTTTAAGTGTTGGGAGGTCGATACCGATCTCCATGGGTTAGTTATTTTCTTTTCAACACCAATATTTTATTTTCTTTGTTTGTTCATTGTTGCATTTGCATGATTGATTGCATATTTGTTTGATTTTGTGCATATTTTACCACCACTTGGTTAAAGTAATAGTTTTCTTTTTCAAGAATTTTTTTTAAACATTTCACTAACTTGATTAAAAATTTTGATAAACTTGTTTGAAGGAATATTATACTGGAACATGGTTTAGAGCTCGAACACACAAAACTTGTGAGATTTTGAGCCTATTTGAATTGGTTGCATTCTATCAACCAATATTTTATTTTTGGTGTGTGTTGTTCTCTCTAAAATTGTGATCTTTGTCTTGCTTAATTCTATATTTCCATGGTTTGATGTATGCATGCACTTATATGACTGAGGCCTTATTTCACTGAGCTTACATACCCATTTGGCCTTATCCTTTCATTATCCCTTGCAAACCAATTTTGAGCGTATTATACCCCTTTGTTCTTTACTTTAGCTCATCACTAACTCTAAGCGAAAAACAATAATGTCCTTAATTTGAATCCTTGGTTATGTTGATTGGTAGAAGAAGAGCAAGCCTTAGAAAGCAAGATTAGTAGAGAATTGAGATATCAAACCTTAAACACTTGAGTGATTAGAGTGTATACACTTCCGGTGAGGGTTTGATGCTCGATTCTTTGTTCCCGGCTTTCATAAGCTATTTTCTTCTGCAAGTTTACTTGTACTTTATTTTGTGATTTGAATTAGTGAAATCAAGTTCATATTTGTTTTTAAAAGATTTGTTTACTTTTAACCAAGTAGGTAAAAGCATTTTGCATAGAGCTGTATTCATACAGATAGGTTGCATTTCATACATTCTACCATTCCTCTTCACTCTTATAGCTTCTCTTGAGCTTAGCATGAGGACATGCTAATGTTTAAGTGTGGGGAGATTTGATGCACCACTATTTGGTGGTACATCTTGTACTTAATTGAGTGGATTTTTTTCACTAAACTCACACTTATTCATAGAATTTGCATGTTTTATATTTTCCTTCCTGATTTTTTGCTATGATTGGAAATATGTTTCTTGGGTCTTAAATTTGCTATGTTTAATCCTCTCTTATTACCATTCAATACCGTGATATGTGTGTTAAGTGTTCTCAGAGATTACAGGGCAGGAATGGCTTAGAGGATGGAAAGGAAGCATGCAAAAGTGGAAGGAATAAAAGAAATTGAAGAAACTGCAAAGCTATCAGCCCTGACCTCTTCGCACTCAAACGATCATAACTTGAGCTACAGAGCTCCAAATGAGGCGGTTCTAGTTGCATTGGAAAGCTAACATCCGGTGCTTCGCAACAATATATAATTTGCCATAGCTGCCCTGAAGATAAGTGACGCGCACGTGTGACCTGGCAAAAATCCAATCCACGCTCACTGATGAGCGGATATTTTATACGCTTTTTGGGGTTAATTTCATATAGTTTTGAGTATGTTCTAGTTAGTTTTTAGTCTATTTTCATTAGTTTTTAGGAAAAATTCATATTTCTGGACTGTATTTTACTGTAATTTCAGGTATTTTTCTGGCTGAAATTGAAGGAGCTGAGCAAAAATCTGATTCAGGCTAAAAAGGACTGCTGATGCTTTTGGATTCTGACCTCCCTGCACTCAAAGTGAATTTTCTGGAGCTACAGAACTTGAAAAGGCATGCTTCCAATTGCGTTGGAAAGTAGACATCCAGGGCTTTCCAGCAATATATAATAGTCCATACTTTTCACAAGAATAGATGACGTAAACTGGCGTTCAACGCCAGTTCTCTGCCCAATTCTGGCGTCCAGCGCCAGAAAAGGATCAAAAGCTGGAGTTGAACGCCCAAACTGGCACAAAAACTGGCGTTCAACTCCACAAATGGCCTCTGCACGTGACTTGCTTAAATCTCAGCCCCAGCACACACCAAGTGGGCCCCAGAAGTGGATCTCTGCATCACCCATCATAGTCTACTCATTTTTTGTAAATCTAGGCTACTAGTTTAGTATTTAAACAACTTTTAGAGATTTATTTTG
>NC_029793.2:41423914-41424872 GCF_000816755.2 Arachis ipaensis | reverse complement strand
TGTGCCAAACTTTAAGTTTGGTGTTTTCCTGTTGATTTCCCTTGATTTTCGAAAAATTTATTTTGGTTTTCAAAAAATTTTGAGTTTGGTGTTCCTTGGTGTTTTCCCTCCAAAATTTTCGAAAATAAGGAGCATTAAATCTAAAAAAATTTTAAATCTTATGCTATCTTATTGTTTTTCTCTTTCCTCTTAAAAATCAAAAATATCTTTTCTCTCTATTTTAAAAACAAATTTTCGAAATATAGTTCTAAAATTCAGATTTTTCTTTCAAAAATTTAAAACTTTTTTTTTTCAAAATCATCATATCCTTTTTAAAACTTCCTAACCACTTTCTCTCTCCTCAGTTTTTCGAAAATCTTCACTAATATACATATGGACGAACAGTTTAAGCAAACAAAGCAGCAGCTGTCAAGGCAAATAACAGAAGAATGCCAAGCAGTTCAATTAAGAAGTAGGAAAACATTAAATACCCCACCTCAGGGCAGTAAAAAGCTAAGAAATGAGCAAACCACCCAAAATTCACTTGAGGACAGTAAGAGCCCAGGGAAAAATAATTCTGGCGCTAAAACACCAGAAAATTGGTGGAAGGCTGGCGCCGAACGCCCAGACCATGGCCAAAACTGGCGTTCAACGCCAGAAACAAAGCAGGACTGGCGTTCAACGCCAGAAATGGGAAAGGGTCTGGCGTTGAACGCCCAAAATGGGTAGGATCTGGCGCTGAACGCCCAAAATGGGCACAGCTCTGGCGTTCAGACGCCAGGAGCAGACAAGGAGCTGGCGTCCAGTTTCACTCCAGCTTCTAACTCTGGCACTCAATCGCCAGTGAGGGATCAGACACACACAAATGTTGAAAACAACCCCTCTAAAAAGACTTCTTCAACCACTTCTGTAGGCAATAAACCTGCAGCAATTAAGGTTGAAGAATATAAAGCCAAGATACCTTATCCTCAAAAACTCT
>NC_029793.2:41417091-41423818 GCF_000816755.2 Arachis ipaensis | reverse complement strand
ATAAATAAATAAATAAAAATATTTTTTCTATTTTACATCATCTCCCTTTCTCCATCATGGACCTAAGCAGAAATGAACAGTTCAGGAGGACTCTGGGGTCATATTCTAACCCCTCTACTGCTTCATATGGGAGTAGTATCTGCATACCCTCCATTGGAGTCAGTAACTTTGAGTTGAATCCTCAGCTCATTATCATGGTGCAGCAAAGCTGCCAGTATCCCGGGACATGATTGTCAGAGTTGGGCCATTCGCCTTTCCCACTGACTTTGTTGTGCTGGAAATGGAGGAGCACAAGAGTGCTACTCTCATTCTAGGAAGACCCTTCCTAGCAACTGGACGATCCCTCATTGACGTCCAACAGGGGGAAATAACCCTGAGAGTCAATGATTATGAGTTTAAGTTGAACGCTGTCAAAGCCATGCAGCATCTAGACACATCAACAGACTGCATGAAAGTTGATCCTATTGACTCATTGGTAGAAGAGATCAACATGGCTGAGAGTCTCGAATCAGAGTTGGAAAACATCTTTAAAGATGTTCAGCCTGATTCGGAGGATTCAGAGGACATGAAGGAGCCTCTGAAAGTTCTTCTAAAAGAGGAAAAACCTCCTAAACCCGAGCTCAAGCCATTACCACCATCCTTGAAATATGCATTTCTGGGAGAAGGTGACACTTTCCAGTGATCATAAGCTCTGCTTTAAATTCACAGGAAGAGGAAGCACTTATTCAAGTGCTAAGGACACACAAGACAGCTCTTGGGTGGTCCATAGGTGACCTTAAGGGCATAAGCCCTGCTAGATGCATGCATAAAATCCTATTGGAGGATAATGCCAAACCAGTGGTTCAACCACAGAGGCGGCTAAATCCAGCCATGAAGGAAGTGGTGCAGAAAGAGGTCACCAAATTACTGGAGGCTGGGATTATTTATCCTATTTCTGACAGCCCCTGGGTGAGCCCTGTTCAAGTCGTCCCAAAAAAGGGAGGCATGACAGTGATTCATAATGAAAAAAATGAACTGGTTCCTACAAGAACAGTTACAGGGTGGCGCATGTGTATTGACTACAGAAGGCTCAATACGGCCACCAGAAAGGATCATTTTCCTTTACCATTCATAGACCAGATGCTAGAAAGACTAGCAGGTCATGATTATTACTGCTTCTTGAATGGCTACTCAGGCTATAACCAGATTGCAGTAGATCCCCAGGATCAAGAGAAAACAGCATTCACATGTCCCTCTGGAGTGTTTGCTTATAGAAGGATGCCATTTGGGCTATGTAATGCGCCTGCAACCTTCCAGAGATGCATGCTCTCTATTTTCTCTGATATGGTGGAAAATTTTCTAAAAGTCTTTATGGATGACTTCTCAGTATATGGAGACTCATTCAGCTCCTGTCTTGATCACCTGAAACTTGTTCTGAAAAGATGCCAAGAGAAATTAAAGAGAATCCTGGAATGGACAGTAAATACCCGTAGAAAGGATTGGGCACGGAGCTTGGATGATGCTCTGTGGGCTTACAGGACAGCATTCAAGACCCCCATAGGTACCTCTCCATACCAACTTGTGTATGGTAAGGCATGTCACCTGCCTGTGGAATTGGAACATAAGGCCTACTGGGCAACCAGATTCCTAAACTTTGATGCCAAACTAGCAGGAGAAAAACGATTGCTCCAGCTAAATGAGCTAGAGGAATTCAGATTCACAGCTTTCGAAAATGCCAAGCTTTATAAAGAAAAATAAAAAAAATGGCATGACAGAAAGCTGTCATCTAGAATCTTTGAACCAGGACAGAAGGTCCTGTTGTTTAACTCTAGACTCAGGCTATTCCCCGGGAAACTGAAATCCCGGTGGAGGGGACCATACGTGATTACAAGTGTATCACCATATGGTTATGTGGAGCTTCAAGATATTGATTCTGATAAGAAGTTCATTGTCAATGGACAGAGAATCAAGCATTATCTTGAAGGCAACATTGAGAAAGAATGCTCAAGGCTGAAGCTAGATTAAAAGCTCAGCAAGGTCCAACTAAAGACAATAAAGAAGCGCTTGCTGGGAGGCAACCCAGCCATGGGGCAACAATCCTCTAAGCATTTTTCCCTATTTCTATTTTTATTTTTATTTGTTTATATAGAGTTCATTGACAACAAGGTAAATAATCATTTACAGAAGACCTCGGCACACAAAACAGAGAAAAAGAGCTCACTGAAAAGAAAACGCCAACAAAAGTATATTTTGGGCGTTCAACGCCCAAAATGGGCATCCACTGGGCGTTGAACGCCAGTAATGGTAGCAATCTGGGCGTTCAACGCCAGAAAGAGGCACCCATGGGCGTTGAACGCCAGTAATAGCAGCAGCTGGGCGTTGAACGCCCAGGAGAGCAGCATTTGGGCGCTGAACGCCCAAAACAGGCAGTGTTTGGGCGTCCAAACGCCAGGAAGGCAGGGAGGAGCCAAATTCATTTTTTTCCACACGTATTTCCATTCTAATTTCAAATTTTATGTTTCAATGCATGATTTTTACATGAACATGTTAAGAACCCTGATTTCTAAAATCCTTAATTTCTAAAAATCCCTCTTTCCAAATTCAATCCAACTCTTTTCAAATCTTTTCTGAAAACAAATCTATCTTTTTCACTTTAAAATCTTTTTATCTTATCTTATCCATATCTTTTTCAAATCTCCATATTATCTTTTTCAAAATTCAGATTTATCTTTTTCAAAAATCTATCATATCTCTTCAAAATTAAACTATATCTTCTATCTTATCTTTTTCAACTCAATCTTTTTATCTTATCTTATCCAACTTTTCGAAAACCCACCCCCCATCCCTTTAAATTTGGGTTCAGCCTCCCTCCTCCTCCATCAACAATTGCACCTAGCTCTCCTTCTATCCCTCTCCTTTCTTTTCTTTTGCTTGAAGACAAGCAAACCTCTAAGTTTGGTGTATTTATCCGAGATCACTAAGATCATGGCTCCTAAAGGAAAACAACCCACTCCAAGAGGCAAGAAGAGAGCGTTCCAAAACCACTTTGGAATCAAGGGAAGTTTTTATCTAAAGAACATTCAGACCATTATCTTAAAATAATGGGTCTGAGATCAGTGATCCCGGAAGTTAGATTCGATCTGAAAGAAGATGAATATCCGAAGATCCAGGAGCAAATTCGAATCAGGAACTGGGAAGTCCTAGCTAATCCTGAAACGAAAGTAGGAAAGAACATGGTCCAGGAGTTCTATGCTAATATGTGGCAAACTGACAAGCAAAAACTATCTGGAACTGCCTTCTATGAATTTCGGACCATGGTCAAAGGAAAGATTGTTCATACCACCCCTGACAAGATCAGAGAGATCTTAAAGCTACCTCAGCTAAAGGATGATCCAGACTCCTTCAACAGGAGGATGATGAGAGCAGACATTGACCTAGATAAGATTCTAGAGGACATATGTATCCCTGGAGCCAGGTGGACCACCAACACAAAGGGTGTCCCAAATCAACTCAAGAGAGAGGATCTCAAACCAGCCGCCAAAGGATGGCTGGACTTCATTGGGCGTTCTCTGTTGCCTACTAGCAACCGTTCTGAAGTCACAGTTAAAATAGCAGTGATGATCCATTGCATCATGATGGGAAAGGAAGTGGAGGTTCATCAGCTGATTTCAGCTGAACTCTACAAAATTGCTAACAAAAATTCTAAAGAGGCCAGGTTGGCTTATCCAAGCGTGATTTCTCTGCTCCGCAAGGACGCTGGAGTAAGGATGGGAATAACTGAGTATATCCCAATTGAGAAGCCAATCACCAAAGCATCAATGGAAAAACAACAAGCACAGGAGGATCCCATCAAGAAGAGAGCACAGGAATTCCTCCCAGAGATCCCTCAATCTGAATACTGGGAGTATCTTGAGACGTCTGTTACCAAGATACGGGAAGCTATGGAGCAAATAATAAAAGAACAGAAGGAACACGGTCAAATGCTGACCTATATGTTTAAAGAACAAGAGGAGCAAGGGCGTGACTTAAGGGAATTGAAGCGCCAAAAGTCTTCTCTTGTAGGACCAAGCACAATAGTTATGGTGGACCCTTTCGTGACAACCAACCTCCACCAAATCACTATGGTCAAGAACCATTCCGAGGTGCATACCAAGATGATGAATATGGTGGACCCCCTTGTAGTTACCAACAAGCCCCACCCTATGCTTATGAACCACCTCCACAATATACCTTTGAACCACCACACTCACAAGTCCCCTGCTACCAAACACCCTCACATGATCCTAACCCTTATCCACTATATCAACCACCTTATGAGCCATATGAGCCATACATAAATCCACCCCAATTCCAACCCAGTTACTCCCAAGGACCACCACCTCCATATACACCACATCCGTATCCATCAATCCAAGAGCCCTATGGTCCTACTTATGATACCCAAGCAGAACAAGAGTCAAAGGATCATCTCAAGGAAGCAGTGGATCAACTTCAAGCAACCATCCATCAAAAGTTTGACCCAAGAGACTCATGCAATGAACAAAGCATTCCCACGGATGAGTGTGTTGAGCAACAAGTGGAAAAGATGGAGAGTGTTTAACCGCCACATCCTTATCAAGAAGAACCACCTCCGTATCATGAACCCTTCCTCCCAAGTAATGAACCCTCATATCCACCCCAATCTCCAATGAATGAAACACTTGGTGTAATTTTTCAAGGGCAAGAAGAGATGAATAATAGTGTGCTAAATTTCACAGCCGCCCTGGGCGAGTTGATAAATCAATTCCACACGTGCACACAGGCCACGCGTGGGCGTTGATAGCAACTTCGCTCTCCCATCTAACGAACAGAAAGTTGTGATGGAATCGTGCGACTGGTATGCTCTGCACACAAATCAAGCCACGCGTACGCGTCTATGACGCGCGTGCGCCATCTGCCACAAGGGAAATCCACGCGTACACGTCAAGCACGCGCACGCGTGGATAGGAAAATCGGCGTAAATAGCATTTTGGACAAAAAGTTGTGCTGCCCCCACGCTAGAACTGTGCTAGAGGCACAAGGTCATCCACGCGTACGCGTCCCTGACGCATGCGCGTACTTTTGCTTCCAGACCACCCACGCATACGCGTGGACGACGCTTACGCGTCGAACGGCCAACTCAGTTTTCACGCGTCCGCGTCGCGCCCCGTTCCTAAATTCTTACTTCTTTCTTCTCTCCTTTCTTCTTCCTTCTTCCTCCTTTCTTACTTTCTTCTTCTTCATTTCTTTAGCTTCTCATCCTTATTCTCTGTCTTTCTATTTTTCTTAATTTATTTGCATACCTTCATTCATTGCATTTTCATCTTGTGCATATTTTTATTTTCTTTTCTAAATTTATTATTTTTCCATTGGTGTTAAATTTTCTTATTCAACTGTTGCATCTTTTCTTGCATTACTCTGGTACTTCATGACTTGTTTTATTCTGATTAAGGTAATATTATTTAAGTCACTGCTAATCCTTTATGATACTTGTACTCTTTTTTCATTGACATGAATTTATACTGCCTTTTCCCCATTGCTGCACTTTTTGCACTATTGATATGCCATTTGCTTCCACTATTTTCTCACTTGCATGTTGTAGCTACCATGTAATTGAGACCCTTATTATTTGGCATTAACACCCATATTTTATTTGTTTTCTATCTTTGTTTTTGGGTTACCTTTCTTCCTTTTTCTCTTCTTTCAGGATGGCCACCGAAGAAGGAAAAGGGAGCTTCTCAAAGGGGCAACAAACAAGTCCATCTGCACAATCTTTGGAGAAAAGCATCAGTTGTAGCAGCCCGCCCACTTGCACATCTCAGCATGCACCGATGACGGTGCAATCTTTAAGTGTTGGGAGGTCGATACCGATCTCCATGGGTTAGTTATTTTCTTCTCAACACCAATATTTTATTTTCTTTGTTTGTTCATTGTTGCATTTGCATGATTGATTGCATATTTGTTTGATTTTGTGCATATTTTACCACCACTTGGTTAAAGTAATAGTTTTCTTTTTCAAGAATTTTTTTTTAAACATTTCACTAATTTGATTAAAAATTTTGATAAACTTGTTTGAAGGAATATTATACTGGAACATGGTTTAGAGCTCGAATACACAAAACTTGTGAGATTTTGAGCCTATTTGAATTGGTTGCATTCTATCAACCAATATTTTATTTTTGGTGTGTGTTGTTCTCTCTAAAATTGTGATCTTTGTCTTTCTTAATTCTATATTTCCATGGTTTGATGTATGCATGCACTTATATGATTGAGGCCTTATTTCACTGAGCTTACATACCCATTTGGCCTTATCCTTTCATTATCCCTTGCAAACCAATTTTGAGCCTATTATACCCCTTTGTTCTTTACTTTAGCTCATCACTAACTCTAAGCGAAAAACAATAATGTCCTTAATTTGAATCCTTGGTTAGTTTAGACTAGTGAGAGTGCTCATGAATTAAGTGTAGGAAAGTTGGATTTGGAAACGTTTGGTTTAAGAATTGGGTGTTATATATCTTTATGAAAATGTGAAAGAAATGTTTAGGACATTTTCATGCATTCAATAATTTAATCATATGCATTGAGAAAAAAAAATAAAGATAATAATAAATAAAAAAAAGAGAGAAAAAGAAAAAAATAAATAATAAAAAGGGGACAAAATGCCCCAAAGTAAATGGTGAAAGCAATGCATATGTATTGTACTTGAAATTAGAATGCATGAATATGTGGA
>NC_029793.2:41387170-41416922 GCF_000816755.2 Arachis ipaensis | reverse complement strand
TGTTGATTGGTAGAAGAAGAGCAAGCCTTAGAAAGCAAGATTAGTAGAGAATTGAGATATCAAACCTTAAACACTTGAGTGATTAGAGTGTATACACTTCCGGTGAGGGTTCGATGCTCGATTCTTTGTTCCCAGCTTTCATAAGCTATTTCCTTCTGCAAGTTTACTTGTACTTTATTTTGTGATTTGAATTAGTAAAATCAAGTTCATATTTGTTCTTAAAAGATTTGTTTACTTTTAACCAAGTAGGTAAAAGCATTTTGCATAGAGCTGCATTCATACAGATAGGTTGCATTTCATACATTCTACCATTCCTCTTCACTCTTATAGCTTCTCTTGAGCTTAGCATGAGGACATGCTAATGTTTAAGTGTGGGGAGATTTGATGCACCACTATTTGGTGGTACATCTTGTACTTAATTGAGTGGATTTTTTTCACTAAACTCACACTTATTCATAGAATTTGCATGTTTTATATTTTCCTTCCTGATTTTTTGCTATGATTGGAAATATGTTTCTTGGGTCTCAAATTTGCTATGTTTAATCCTCTCTTATTACCATTCAATGTCGTGATATGTGTGTTAAGTGTTCTCAGAGATTACAGGGCAGGAATGGCTTAGAGGATGGAAAGGAAGCATGCAAAAGTGGAAGGAATAAAAGAAATTGAAGGAACTGCAAAGCTATCAGCCCTGACCTCTTCGCACTCAAACGATCATAACTTGAGCTACAGAGCTCCAAATGAGGCGGTTCTAGTTGCATTGGAAAGCTAACATCCGGTGCTTCGTAACAATATATAATTTGTCATAGCTGCCCTGAAGATAAGTGACGCGCACGTGTGACCTGGAAAAAATCCAATCCACGCTCACTGACGAGCGGATATTTTATACGCTTTTTAGGGTTAATTTCATATAGTTTTGAGTATGTTCTAGTTAGTTTTTAGTCTATTTTCATTAGTTTTTAGAAAAAATTCATATTTCTGGACTTTACTATGAGTTGTGTGTTTTTCTATAATTTCAGGTATTTTTCTGGCTGAAATTGAAGGAGCTGAGCAAAAATCTGATTCAGGCTGAAAAAGGACTGCTGATGCTGTTGGATTCTGACCTCCCTGCACTCAAAGTGGATTTTCTGGAGCTACAGAACTCGAAACGGCATGCTTCCAATTGCGTTGGAAAGTATACATCCAGGGCTTTTCAGCAATATATAATAGTCCATACTTTTCACAAGAATAGACGACGTAAACTGGCGTTCAACGCCAATTCTCTGCCTAATTCTGGCATCCAGCGCCAGAAAAGGATCAAAAGCTGGAGTTGAACGCCCAAACTGGCACAAAAACTAGCGTTCAACTCTATTTACAAGATAACCATAGATTGCTTCAAACCAACAATCTCCGTGGGATTCGACCCTTACTCACGTAAGGTATTACTTGGACGACCCAGTGCACTTGCTGGTTAGTGGTACGAGTTGTGAAAAGTGTGATTCACAATTCGTGCACCACTCACGCGTGGACGACGCTCACGCGTGACTTTGCCGCGTGCTGGACGTATCAGAAATCGGTGGGGATGATTTTTGAGCTATTTTTGACCCAGGTTTTGGCCCAGAAAACAGATATTAGAGGCTATAAAGTAGGGGAATCCATTCATTCATTCAGACAACTTTGATATACACAATTTTAGGTTTTATATGTAGTTTTAGAGGGAGAGAGGCTCTCTCCTCTCTCTTAGGTTTTAGAATTAGGATTTCTCTTAGAGTATGGTTATTTCTTCAATCCAGGTTCAATGTTCCTTTACTTTAGTTTCTCTTCTACTTTTATTCATTCTATTACTTTAGTTGATTACTTGATGTTGCCAATTTGGTTTATGAATTCCTATGTTTAATTTGATTTTCTATTTAATATAAATTGAGGTATTTCAGATTTAACATTGTTTTCTTCCATTTATGATATTAATACTTTCTTCTAATTTAGAGTAGGCCTCAGCTTGACTTTGGGGTTGATTAATATTTGGAGACCCTTGAGTTGGGAGACTCAAGAGTTAATTTGTGATTGGCTCTCTGGCCACTAACACTAATCCTTCCCAAGGGAGAGGATTAAGACTTGTGAATAGAAGTTGGCTCCCAACTTAACTTTCCTTTATTTAGTAAAGGATAACCAAGTAGAGACAACAACCTATTGCTATTAATCTTGAGAAATTCGACAAGGATAGAACTTCCAATTAATCTTCTCCTAGTCAAGGCTTTTTATTTATTTTAATTACATAAAACCTCTTGTTAATTTTCATTGCTTCAACTTATAATCATTTATGTGCCCATTGCCCAAACTCCAAATTTCCCAGAAAACTCATAACCAATAATAAATACACCTCCCTGCAATTCCTTGAGAGACGACCCGAGGTTTGAATACTTTGGTTATTATTTTTAAGGTTTGTTACTTGTGACAACTAATTTTTTGTATGAAAGAATTTTCTGTTGGTTTAAAAACTATACTTTCAACGAGGATTTATTTGTGAATTTCTTTACTAGCAAAAATCCGTTCGTCACTGGCCTACTCTCCAAGCTAGCAAGCACCAAGCCGCACTAGTCAAACCTTAATCCACGAAGTCATATGAACACATTCTATCTCATCACCAGGTCTGACCTGCATGCCTTTATCCAAGTTACCGATCTGGACGACCCCCATCATCAAATACCTAGAAAAAGGCAAACTACCCGACTGAAGCAAAGCGCATAAAGTGCAAACGGACCAAATACGCCATAATAGCATGACAACTATACAAGAAGGGACTCTCCCAACTCCATAAATGCATCAAACCAAACCAAACAGACTACGTCCTACCAAAAATTCATGAAAGGTGTTGTGGTAATCATATCGGAGGTAAAACCCTACCCCAAAAGATCATCTGAGCTGGATACTTTTGACTGACCATCATCAAAGACTCCCTCCAACTAGTCAAGACATGCAAGCAGTGTCAGATTTATGCCGACCTCTACCAAGCGGCTCCACAGCAACTCAGCACCATATCGGCTGATTTTCCCTTCGGGACATGGGGAGTTGACCTCATGGGGCCCTCCTCAATAGTCTTGGGACAACTTAGGTTCCTCATCGTGTCCATCGACTACTACACCAAATGGATCGAAGTAGAGGCATTAGCTGCAATCACGAACACCCAATGCTGAAAGTTCTTCTGGAGGCACCCGTTTCAATATCCCTGAAATCATAATCTCGGACAATGGAACCTGTTCATACCCTGGGTCGAGCTATCTGACCTGGGATGATTGGCGACAAAAATGACCGACCTCTTCAGGTCAGGCTATCCGACCTCTTCTCAAAGAGGTCGGCCAAATCGACAGGAAAGCCCAATAAAGGGCCCAAATAGAGGAACACGACCCAAATCCACAGGCCATCCAAGCCTATAGAGATAAGGGCGGTTCCCTTGAAGATAAGCTGACCTCAACTCAAAGATAAAGATAAGATAAGATAACTAACTTATCTTATCTAAAAAGGTCACTCTACACCATTATAAATACACTGGAGCACCCGGTATAACTCATACTCTAATTCTACAATAAACCTGCTTAATACCCGTCCTAACTTAAGCATCGGAGTCTCTTGCAGGTACTCCCCACCCTCCGGTGACCAAGGATTAGAAGTGCAGCCAGTCCAACAAGTCAGACACAACAGCTCCGGCCGCCACCAGCCAGCCGGACACGTCATCTCCGACCAGTACAGAAGATCTCATCCAAGATCGACCTACAGTTTCAGGTAACCCTCGGAACATTGGCGCCGTTACCGGGAAACCTGGAAGTCATCCCATCATTATGGCGGACGACCATGACAATGACCATGATTCAGATCTAGAGGACAGAACGCCGCACAAAAACGCAGATGCTACACCAAAAGATACTCCGGACTCTAACGGAGACAAAAACTCATCACATCCGGGAGTAATAGAAGCGCTTCAAGATCGTCTAAAGCAACTTGAAAAAGAAAGCCAGCATCAACGAGAAGTTGGCAAGGATCTATAAAGAGAGGTAAGGAGACGTCGAGAGCTAGAAGATAAAATCCTACAACTCGAAGCCGATCTCAAAGCAAAGGCTACCCGGACCACCCCTGAGGACAATTCACGCAAAGATCAAGATCCATTCACTAGGGACATCATGAAAACTAAAATTCCTAAGGATTTCAAACTCCCGGATATGACTCTGTATGATGGCACTACAGATCCCAACCATCACCTCAGCAACTTCAGAAGCAGAATGTACCTCACCGACGCCTCGGACGCTGTTCGCTACAAAGCTTTTCCAACGACACTCACGAAGACAGCAATTAGATGGTTCGACAACTTACCTCCTAAGTCCATCTCAAGCTTTGACGACCTAGCCAAAAAATTCCTGGCCAGATTCTCCATCCAAAAAGACAAGACCAAGTACGCCCTCAGTCTACTAGGAATCAGGCAAGAAGATCGGGAAAGTCTTTGCAACTATATGGAGAGATTCAACAAAACATGCCTAGACATAAAAAGCTTACCAACAGAGGCCGCCATCATGGGCCTCATCAATGGCCTACGAGAGGGATCTTTCAGCCAATCTATATCGAAGAAATATCCCACATCTCTGGATGAGGTGCAGGAGCGAGCGGAAAATATATCAACATGGAAGAAAACTCTCGGTTGGGAGAAACCTCAAAATCCGGATTCTCCTACCGAGACAAAGATAAAGAATCCAAAAAGAAGGAAGATCGACAAGGGGAGAAAATTAAAAAATATCATAATTACACCCCTCTTAAGGTATCCCTAGTAGATGTCTACATAGAAGTCTACCACACGGAAAAGATACCCCCAGCTCGACCACTCAAAGGTAAAAGAGGAGGAGGAAATCGGAACGAATACTATGAATATCACCGAGTCCGAGGACATTCCACCAACGAATGCTTCGACTTAAAAAATATCATAGAAAAATTGGTAAGAGAAGGAAAACTAGATCGGTTTCTGGCCACCCGAGATGATGATTAAAGAAAGAGAAGAAGGGATGAGGATGTCGGACGAATCGAGCGATCACCTCGTACGCCAGAAAGACATGTCCATATGATACAGAGAGGATTTGCAGGAGGAGGAATCTCCAAATCATCCCACAAAAGATATCTCAAAGAAGTATATCACGTTGAAGGAAAGGAGGAAGCTCCCGACATCCCTGCAATCACATTCACCAAAAAAGATGCATCTGGTATCATCTCAGGACACGACGACCCCATGGTCATCACCATCATACTGGAAAATGCCAATCTCCACCACACATTAATAGACCAAGGGAGCTCCGCCGACATCTTATTCAAAACTGCCCTCGACAAGCTCGGCTTAGAAGAAAAGGAGCTTAGAGCATACCCTAACAGCCTGTTTGGACTGAGAGATACCCCAGTACAACCGCTGGGATACGTGTCATTACATACAACTTTCGGAAAAGGGAACCAATCCAGAACACTCAAGATAGACTACATCGTGGTCGATGTGAGTTTAGCCTACAATGTCCTAATAGGTCGGACAACACTAAATCAACTCGGCGCAATAGTCTCAACTCCGCATCTATGCATGAAATTCCCAACTACAGAAGGGATAGCTACAATAAAAGCAGATCAAAAGATGGCACGCCGCTGTTATAACGAAAGTCTAAACCTCAGAGGCAGAGGAGAAGAGTTCCATACAATTGAGCTCGATGGAGTTCAGAGACGTGAAGAACTCCGTCCACAACCCGAAGGAGAAATAGAGAAAGTTCAGATCGGGGATACCTCGGACAAAACAACTAATATTGGCACAATCCTGAAAGGAGATGCAAAAGAATTACCATTACAGTTCTTACGAGATAATGTCGATCTCTTCGCATGGAAAGCTACAGACATGCCAGGCATAGACCCCAAGCTAATGAGTCACAAGTTGGCGGTCTATCCAGGATCTCGGCCAGTACAGCAGAGACGAAGAAAACTTGGGCCAGAACGATCTCAAGCTGTGGAAGAACAGGTACAAGCACTACTGGAGGCATGATTCATAAGAGAAGTCAAGTACCCACTATGACTAGCTAACGTCGTCTTGGTGAAAAAATCAAATGGGAAATGGCGAATGTGCACCGACTACACCGACCTCAACAAAGCCTGCCTAAAAGATCCTTACCCACTCCCAAGTATTGACGCTCTGGTAGATGCTTCATCTGGATATAGATACCTCTCATTTATGGATGCATATTCCGGATACAACCAAATCCCCATGTATCCACCAGATCAAGAAAAGACCTCGTTTTTGACGCCAAAAGCAAATTACTGCTACATTATAATGCCTTTCGGTCTCAAGAATGCGGGAGCTACGTATCAAAGGCTAATGAATAAAGTCTTTTCAGATCATATCGGAAAAATCATAGAAGTCTACGTGGACATGTTAATAAAGACACAAAGTGAAGAGACATTATTGTTCGACCTGGCCCAAGTGTTCGACACTATAAGGAAGCATGACATGCGCCTCAATCCCGCAAAATGTACTTTTGCAGTAGAAGCAAGCAAGTTCTTGGGTTCTATGCTCACACAAAGAGGAATTGAGGCAAATCCGGATAAATGCCAGGCCATACTCAACATGAAGAGCCCAACTTGTGTCAAAGAAACGGGAGGTTAGCGGCCTTGTCCAGGTTCCTAGCGGGATCAGTGATAAGATCCCTTCCTTTCTATGCCACTCTAAGGAAAGGAAAGAACTTCGAATGGACAATAGAATGCGAGCAAGCCTTCCAGGATTTCAAAAGTTTCCTGGGACGACCACCTATCCTAACTTGACCACGAAAGGAAGAACCACTCGTATTGTACCTTGCGGTAGGAAGTCGGGCAATAGCCTCAGCACTAGTTCGAGAGGATGACAAAAGGCAACAACATGTATACTTCATTAGTAAAGCACTGTAGGGATCCGAGTTGAACTACCAAAAAATAGAAAAGTTTGCCTATGCTCTCATACTGACATCTCGACGACTATGCCCGTACTTCCAGGCTCACACCATTAAGGTCCGGACTGACCAGCCCATAAAAGGGATACTGCAGAAAACAGATCTAGCAGGCAGAATTTTACAATGGACAGTCGAGTTATCCGAGTTCGACCTCCAATATGAAGCTCAGACAGCCATCAAATCACAATACTTGGCCGACTTCATTGCAGAATTCACAGATACCCTGGAAACCCCACAGAATGGAATCTCTACATGGACGGGTCTTCAAATAAGACTGGAAGCGGCGCAGGTGTGATAATAGAAAGTAACCAAGGAACCCAAGTTGAGCTTTCCCTCAAATTTGGGTTCCCGGCCTCAAACAACCAAGCAGAATATGAAGCGTTACTAGCTGGTTTGAAGCTGGCTAAGGAGGTTGGAGCTCAAAAACTCAACATCTTCAGCGACTCACAAGTAGTCACCTCACAAATAATAGGGAGCTACCAAGCCAAAGATCCCACCATGAAAAAGTATTTGGATAAAACCAAGGAACAGCTCGGACAACTCGGGAAATATAAGATCTGCCACATGCCCCGCGAACAAAATGCCCGAGCAGATGCACTCTCAAAGCTAGCCAGCACCAAACCAGGGGGCAACAATAGAAGCCTCATCCAGGAAATGCTACAGAACCCGTCAATCTCGGAAGCGGAAAAAGTCCTAGCTATAACAAGTCAGGATCAAGGATGGATGACCCCCATAATTAATTACCTCAAAAAAGAAACACTCCCCACAAATGAGAAGGAAGCAAAGAGGTTAAAATGGGAGGCTCAGTATTACACTATCATAAACAACACCCTATACAAAAGAGGGATTTCAAAACCATTGTTAAAATGTGTGCCAACCTCTAACACAAGGGAAGTTTTAGAGGAAGTACACAGTGGCATTTGTGGCAATCATCTCGGGGCACAAGCTCTCACCAAAAAGGTACTTCGGGCGGGATTTTACTGGCCAACTCTACAAAAAGAAGCTACAGAATTTGTAAAGACATGTCCCCCATGCCAGAAACATGCCAACTTTCACATCGCCCCGCCAGAAGAGCTCATCAGCGTAACTTCGCCTTGGCCATTTGCAAAATGGGGACTCGAGCTTCTCGGACCCTTTCCCTAGGGATCAGGACAAGTCAAATTCCTCATAGTCGGAGTAGACTATTTCACAAAGTGGATTGAGGTATTGCCCTTAGCCAACGCCACTGCTCAAAGAAGCCGGAAATTCCTATATAGGAACATTGTCACGAGGTTCGGGATTCCATACTCCATAACCACAGACAATGGCACTCAATTCACAGATGCAGGCTTCAGGAAATTAGTAGCCGACTTAAACATAAAGCACCAGTTCACCTCCGTCGAACATCCTCAAGCCAATAGGCAAGCCGAAGCTTCCAACAAAGTCATATTGGCTGGGTTGAAACGGAGACTGCAAGATGCGAAGGGAGCTTGGGCTGAAGAACTTCCACAGGTCCTATGGGCATATCGAACTACGCCACATTCCACCACGAACGAATCACCATTTCGATTAGCGTACGGAGTGGAGGCAATAATCCCAGTAGAGGTCGAGGAAGGGTCACCTAGAGTAGTCCACTACAATGAAGAAGCCAATTCCCAACTTCAAAGAGAAGAACTCGACTTACTTCTGGAAATCCAAGAAAGAGCTCGGATCAGGGAAGAAGCGCTAAAGCGCTGAATGGCTTCAAGATATAATCAAAAGGTAGTGCCAAGAGGTTTCGCAGAGAATGATCTCATCCCAATCCAAAACGATATTGGAACAACTCGACCCGGAAAAGGAAAGTTGGCAGCAAACTGGAAAGGACCCTACCGAGTTATAGAAGTACTTGGGAAGGGCTACTACAGACTGTCCGAACTCGATGGACGAGAGCTTCCCAGATCGTGGCACACCTGCAACCTAAGAAAGTACTATAGCTAGAGAAGGTAAAAGATCTCATCATAGGATGCACTCTTTTTTCTGAAAAGGTTTTTTTTGTGGCACCAAGTTGAGATCCAAATATTATCCGACTTAAAAGGATGAAAAACTCCAACATGTATATATTTGCACTTTCTTTTGAATAAAATATATTTTAGATATTCTACAAATTCTCAAGACGCATTAATCTGAAGCATTCATCGTCCGATTATAAAGCAACAGATCGGCAGAAAGTGAAAAATAGATTCACTGCACGATCACGATAAAAGACCAATAAAGATGAAAACGCGATTCATCTAAAGGTCGACCAAAGAAAGATAGAAACCACCTTCTACAAATCGGCAAAGATGAACACAGAATAATGCAAGAAGTTATCGAAAGTGATCCGAAAAAAGAACCTGACGAGGTCTTATGGATTGCTAAATAATAACTTAAAGACTGGCCGACGTTGAAAAGTCGGACCAAGTCAACTCAAGTTATCAGCAAATCCCTGGAAAGAGGTCTGGCCAACCCTATAAAAGAGGAATCGCTATAACTTAGAAGAGATTGACGTGACGAATCGGTCTCCTACAAAAAACAAGTTATAAAAGTAATCCCTGAAAGAGACCTGACAAAGGTCCAAGAAAGAGGATTACAAAAAATAACTTAGAAGAGGACGACGTAAAGAAGTCGACCTCCTACAAACAACAAGTTATAAAAGTAGTCCCTGAAAGAGACCTGACAAAGGTCCAAGAAAGAGGATTACAAAAAATAACTTAGAAGAGAACGACATAAAGAAGTCGACCTCCTACAAACAACAAGTTATAAAAGTAATCCCTGAAAGAGACCTGACAAAGGTCCAAGAAAGAAGATTACAAAATAACTCGGAAAAGAACGACGCAAAGAAGTCGGTCTCCCACAAATAAGTTATAAAAGTAGTCCCTGAAAGAGACCTGACAAGGGTCCAAGAAAGAGGATTACAAAAATAACTGGAAAGCGGACCAACGTGAAGAAATCGGTTACGGAGTGCTAGAAATAAATATAAGTAAAAGCGAGAAAACCGAAATACAAGTTGGACCCACATATCCACAACCTCAAAGGATCCAAGCTACAAGCAGTAAGTACAAGGCAATCCAAAGAGAACGAGCAGCAAGGCTCTAACACTCTCAAAACTCAGAAAGGTGTCAAGACAAGTGCAAACACGCATAATATAAAATATTATAACAAGTTTCAGGGTCAGGCCCAAAAAGCTTGAAAGTTACTTGTTGTTTTTTCAAATCAAAAGTTGCTAAACAAGCAACCAAAAGGAGTATCAACAGTCAGCATAATATTCAAGACTACAAAATAAAGAGTTTAAAAGCCCACAAGTCGGGCTATTCACACAAATATCCAAGAAAATTCAGCTAAGACTAGAAGACTTCTCGGCAACATCAGTCTGAGGTGAAGGAGGGTGAGCCTGAAGAGGCACTGCATCCACCGTACCGTCATCCCTATTCAGAATTTGACAATCGGGATCTAACTCCGGACGAACGATCCCAGCGGGAGGAGCTATAGAAGTCGACATTTTAGCAGCAGGCACAGGGGGAGGCCCGACGTCATCATCATCTTGGTCGTCCGGGACAATCTTACCATCCCTTACAACGTTGTCCAAGCTGAAGAGAGTAAGGTCAACCTCAGGAGCAAGAACTTGAACCTGCTCCTTTAAATTATCATAAGCAGCATTTACGCTGCCGACAAGATGACCTTGGAGCTCGGAGTAGTCAACTCGGGCAGATTCCAACTCCTCCCTCAGACGTATTACCTCCCGATAAGATGTGACGTAACTGTCCTTATGCCTCAAAGCAGTGTCCTCGGCCAACCTCACAAAGGCCGCCAGGGCAAGAGAGCTAGCCTTCTCGTTCTTCAGATCCTTCTCCAGCTTGGCTACTTTCACCTCAAGCTCCTCCTTCAAGCCCTTCATCCGATCAAACTCTTGTTTGGCCTCCTCCATGAAGGCTTTAGTGGCATGAAGAGGAAGATTTTGAGCAGTCCGATACAGGGCAGCCCCCATATAGGCCATCTTGATGCTACTCCGAGTTATGAAGTCCAAATGGCAAAGGAGAGAGGCGTCGTCAGTAGGGACAATACCATAAGGACCGATCTGCTGGTCAACAAACTCCACCGCATCAAAGTCAGGAGCGTCAAGGTTAAAAGGCTCAATTGTTTTTTGTTTTTTGTTGGGAGGAGCACTAGAAGTAGCAACAGAAGCCTGTGGAGGGTCAGCTAGACGAACTCGAGCAGTGGGGATCACCTTCTTCGGCCCAGGAGAACTCAGCACGGGCGGCTTCATTGGAACTTGAGAAGATTCCTCTCCCGCCACCTTGGCCGAGATATTTTGAGCAGAAGCAGCCTTCTTTGCCTTTTTGTAGGCCTTCATGGAATCATTATTTTTCGACATCTCTGAAAATACAGAATCAACCATAGTGATGAGTTACAATCTAGAAGAAGCAAAACTAAGAAACAAGTATAGAAACAAGTCGGACAGTACCCAAAGCAGTTCGAACCAAAGACGGGTCACTCAAAAATATTTTTGTATCAAGATGGGGTGGTTTCCCCCATAAATCTTCAAGAACAAATACAAAAGCTCGTTCAACCTCGTCAAGCATCTCCCATGTATAGCGAGACACTCTCACATTCTTTTCCCATTCTAGAGGAAAGGCAGGCTCATCATTTTCATCAAGAAAAAAGGGGCGGGCCCCCTCAACAGCACGGACTCGGAAGAAATAATTCTTAAAATCTTTAAAACACTCATCATACATGGCAAAAACTTTATGCCCCTGGGCCGACCTGAAAGAAACCCAGGAAGCTTTCTTTTTGGAAGACCCTCCGGGCTTGACAGAAACAAAAAAATAGAGGAAAAGAGTTTGAGAATGTGTTATGCCTAACTCTTGGCAAAGCAACTGGAAAATCTTGATAAAATCCCAGGAATTCAGATGAAGTTGGGATGGGGCAATATTACAAGACCACAACAAATCGGTCTCGAAAGCAGTAAAAGGAAAGGTAATGTCCAACTGGCTGAAGAAATATTCATAGGCGTAGAAAAAGGGACGCTCCCCCTCGACCGAAGTAGGAAAACAAACCCTCTCATCAGAGTCGGGCACTATAAGCTCATAATCCCTCTCCCGAATGCTGCTACCATAAATCCTATGACGTTTTCTCAGCTCTACACAAAAATCAGCGTCCACCACAGAGACACACATCAAGACAAGGGAGTCCAGCCAATCAGACATCCCTTCGGGAACTTTAGAAGACATCTCTACAATGTTATTGCGAGAAGACATGAGGCCAACTAATCCTACAATAAGAAAAGAAGATGGGATTACTAAAAAACATCTCGGACGAGGGGTAAAATAACTCGACTAATATACAGAAGAACAAACAGAAAAGGAAAATCCCAAGACTCAAACCAAAGTCCTGGGGCATCCTTTGGAGGCAGTAACAAAGCAAGGTTTCAGGAAAAATTCACAGCTTACGTCCTGGCATCTCTCAAAAAAGAAAAGATTTCAAATAACGGACATTTCGGAAAAGAAAGTCAGAACACAAAAAGTCACTATCTTTTTACAGTCTATCAGCAAAAAGCATCGCCAAACATCAAACATGCCAAAGCGAAAATCGTCAAAGGCGCAACCTTTTCTCAAAATCAAACAAAAACCAAAACAAATATCGCAGCAAACAGGGAAAGCTATCAACAGGGCAAAAAACCAAGGAGCAATCTTCGATTAAGTGAGTAAAAATGCAGTTTTTCTGGGTATCGGACAGAAGCGACAGTAGAACATGCAAAGCCCTAGAAGCATCAAAGAAAACAGGAAAGGCGAAAAGGTTCATGCAAAGGATGAAGAAACTCTCAGAACACACATTACAACAGCAAGCAGGCGCGACAAAAAAAGAAAGATCCAAACTTTCTCTAAGCAAAATCAAAACTTCCCCACAAAACTAAAAACAAAGCATCAAAGACGAGAAGAAATTAAAAATGGAACCAACCTGGAAAAAAGCAGAGCCTTAGAAGGGTTGAAGATGGAAAGACGGAATCGCCGGATCGCTAAATGACGCCGCAAAGGCAAAATGTAGGCGAGAAGCAGAAGGTGAGAGAACGAACGGAGAAGTTACAAAGAAAGATGAAGGAGAGAAACCGTTTTCTGAGTGTAGAAATTCAAAATAAAGCTAAAGGAAACAGGGCAATTAATACCAATTAATGAAGGTATTAAACCCTCGCACGTTCCCAAGATCAAAGTGCTGATATAAAAGCACGCGCTTTTAGAAGAAAAACGTTCCACATTCAAAAAGGTTCTACAAAGGAAGGAATCGACTAAATGCCTGAGTTCGGCTTCACTAGAGAAGGACCGAAGTCAAGGACTCGACCTCAAAAAAGAAGACCGAGCTCAAGCAGGGGCACTGTTCATACCCTGGGTCGAGCTATCCGACCTGGGATGATTGGTGACGTTGGGATTTTATGGTGGTAAAGAATTTTATAAAAACAGTCGCGTTGTAGATATAGTCTCTAAACCAACAAAAATTCCTTCGTACAAACGTTTGGTTGTCACAAGTAACAAACCCCTAAATAAATTGATAACCGAAGTATTCAAACCTCGGGTCGTCTTCTCAAGGAACTGCAGGGAAGTATGTTCTTATTATTGGTTATGGAGATTGTAAATTGGGGTTTTGAGAATGAGGAGTGAATAGTTTAATTAGCAATTAAAGTAAATGAAGAACAAGCAATTTAAATGGCAAGTAAAATAAATAAATGACTGTAAATAAACTTTTGGCAAGGTGTGAGAAATTAGAGGTCCTATCCTAGTTATCCTTATCAATGAAGATGAGAATTGAATCTTAATTCCACTTTGTTAACCCTTACTAAGGTAAAGGAAGGTCAAGGGATTAATTGGTTTGATCTTCAAATCCTATTTATTCCCTAAGAAAAGATTGGGATTATTGAAGTTCAATTTAATTAACAAAGATAACAATTATCAATCATGTTTGAGTTTGATAACTCCTGAGTTACTGATTTCTTAACCAAGACCAAAAGGAGAAAAGTAAATCTACTGGAATAAAAATGTCTTCAGATGGGAATAATAGCAACATAAATAAAATAAAGCAAGATTAAATTGAAATACCTCAAATAACATTAATTCAAAAGAGTAATCTATAACATGGAAGAATTCATAAATCAAACTGCAAAAGTAAATAAAAAGGAATATTGAACCTGATAAAGAGATAATCCGGAAAGCGAATAAAATCCTAATTCTAAATCCGAATCCTAAAGAGAGAAGAGAGAGGAGAGAACCTCTCTCTAAACTAAATCTAAATCATGAAAACTAACTAAAGTGGACGTCTCTCCTTGAATGGATGCATTCCCCCACTTCATAACCTCTGGTCTATGCCTTCTGGACTTGGATTTGGGCCAAAAAGGGCTTCAAAATTTGTTGGGAGCGTTTTCTGCAATTTCTGATGCGTGGCCTCTATCACGCGTCCGTGTGGGTCACGCGGTCACGTCATTCGGAGTCTTCCTTGTCACGCGGTCGCGTCAGTCATGCGACCGCGTCATATGTATTCTGCTTAAGGCGCGCAGTCGCGTCAGTCATGCGGCCGCGTTGCTGCTTCTTCGCGCTTGGCATGCGTCCGCGTTGTCCATGCGATCGCGTGGCTGCCAGTTTCTTCACAAACTCCGTTTTATGCTTTCCTTCCATTTTTGTATGTTTCCTTTCCATCCTTTGAGTCATTCCTGCCTTAGAAGATCTGAAACTACTCAACACACTAATCACGACATCGAATGGAAATAAAGGTAATTAAAATAATTAATTTTAAAGCATAGGAAACATGTTTTTCACATACATCACATAATAATGAAGGAAAAGTAAAACCATGCAGTTAATATGAATAAGTGGGTGAAGGATTGAATAAATCACTCAAACTAAGCAAAAAATATATCATAAAATATGGGTTTATCAACCTCCCCACACTTAAACAATAGCATGTCCTCATGCTAAGTCCAAGAGTAATGTTAGGTTAAAGTGGTGGAATGCCATGCAATGCAATCTAATCTAAATGCAACTACCTAAATGAATGATGCATCATGCAATTCTAATTTTTATTCACTTGTATATAAAGCTTGCATGTAGTTGAATTAATTCACATTCTCAATGAGTCATATATATATAAAATAGCCAAACCTTAGATAGTTGATAAAGTTCCTTTACAATTGAAATGGGAGAGAAAAACATTTTATAAACTTGCAAGACAATTAATAATTTCAACAGAGAATATGTTAATGAGCTATTAAACCCTCACTGGATTTTGTGTTTACTCTCTAGTCACTCAGTGTTTATTGGGTTAATCACTTTATTCTTCTTTTTATTCTTACTTTCTATAACTTTGTTCTTCATCTAACCAATCAACAATTATAGAACATAGACATAGCAAAAATCATGAGGTCTTTAGTTAAGGTCATAATGGGGCCAAGGTAAAGGTAAGGGTATATGTATAAGGCTAAGTGAGCTAATAAGTGAATCCTTAATTAGTCTAAGATCTCACCTAACATACATACTTTGTAAAGCAAAGCTTCTTTACCTATTTTCCCATATTTTCCCACTTTTGATGTTACATGCTCAGGTTTCAATGTTTATTTTTTTCCCATGTGCATTGCTTTATTTCACATTTGGGGATTTCTTTTGTGTCCCCTTTATTCAAATACTGAAAAATAAATTTTTTTTATGCACATGGTAATTCAATTATTTTGATTTTACATGAGCATGCTTCCCAAAACTTTTATTTTGAATTATTTCATTCTTTTCAACTTTTCTACCTTTTGTTTTTATCATCCATGTTCCCAATAGGTTTTTCCACATTTAAACCATACATACTTCCTATCTTAAGCTGACCAAGGATTCAACTTAGGATTTTTATTTTGTTTTTCTGCTTAAGGCTAGTAATGTGGTTTATAGAAAAAAGGGATTTAAAGGCTCAAGGGGGCTAACAAGGGTGATGTAAAAGGGTAGGCTATTTTGGGATAAGTGAGCTAAAATCAAATAATGGCATCAATCACTCTCTTGGTATGTATTTCTATTCTATAATTGGACATGATTAAAACAAAGTAAAGAACACAAGAATACAAAAGAAGGGTGGAACACACAGGAATAAAATTATGGTTTGAATATAATCATACAATTAAGCTCAAAACTCACAGGCTGTGTATTCTCTAGTTCAAAAATCATTTATCACTTATGTATGTCATGCAGGTTTAGTTAAAAATTCCCATTATTCTCAATGTAAAGCTTAAGGTGGCTTTAAAGTTCTAGTATTTCTCCTTGATGAAATGTTGTTAACTAACTAACATGTAATGCTATATATACAAGGTGTGTGGATTATTTCCATTACTTCCTTTTTATATTTTTCAATTTAAACTAAGCTATCTTATGCTAAAAAAAGGGTAAACTATACTAATTAATCCACAATTTCTATAACTAATAAGTTAGAATTGCAACTAAAACTAAATGGCTAAAATATGAACTAAAGTGCAAAATGTAGAAAATAGAGTAAAAATACATAAAAATAGCAATATATAAGTACTGAGAAAATAAAAATAAAAATAAAAATACATAAAAGTAGCAAAATAAATAAAAAGAGTATGTAGTGGTTCACCAAAAAAAAAGAACGCCAAAGATGGCGACCTCCCTATACTTAAAATGAGGCATCGTCCCTGATGCTCATTCAAGCAGGGTGTGAAGGGGTGTCATCACTGGAAGGACGGGTAGCTGGTAATTTAACTCTCTGTGACATATTTATAAATTGATAGGCAGATTTTCGGTGAGTTAGGAACTATACTTGCAACGTAACCATTTTAATCATTGCTAAACGCACGATTCCAGCGTCGTTTCAGCGCAACTCTCTGTCTCCTTTTGGGGTGTTGTGCAATCCATGCGACGCGATCACGTCGCTCACGCTGTCGCGTGGGATTAAGGTTGTGCAAGTGACGCGATCGCGTGAGTGACGCGATCGCGTGGGTCATTTGTACAAAACGCACAATGACCGCACGATTCCAGCCTAACTTTCTGGACATTGGATCTTTACGCCGATCTCCAGGGCACGCGGCCGCGTAGATGACGCGGTCGCGTGGGAAGTGTTTTTCGCAACTTGACGCGATCGCATGAATGATGCGGTCACGTCGCGCACCCTTTTCTCTTTTTTTTTTTATGCAGGTATGCAATTATGCAGTATGCAGAATGCAATGATTAATATGAATGAGATGCAAAACTCCAGGTTCAATAAAATAAAACTTGAAAACAAATAAAACTAAATAAAAATTGAAAAAGGGACGATCATACCATGGTGGGTTGTCTCCCACCTAGCACTTTTAGTTAAAGTCCTTAAGTTGGACATTGGATGAGCTTTCTGTTATGGCGGCTTATGCTTAAATTCATCCATAAATCTCCACCAATGCTTGGAATGCCAATAGCCTCCGGGGTCCCAAACTAGGCATGTGAAGCTTCTGAGCAGCTTCAGACAGATTGTCAGGCTCCCGGGGTGATGATTGTTAGCATAGATTCCAGGATCCCAAACTTTGCTGTTAAATCCACCTTCGTCTTGATCTATACTTTTCCATCTGGGCGGTTTAGAAATTAGATTCTCACCAGGATAACCAAACGTTTCCCGAGATCCATCCGATTGATCATGATGCCAATCCGTGCACTTCGAGTTGAAGCGTGGAACCTTATTGAACCTTGTGCACCAGCTCTGAGCACGAGACATTTCCCGCTTACTCTTAAAGCCGCAGAAAGCTCTAAGCTGGCCATCTGTTTCAAGCAACCCATATTCAAGTGGAAAAATATAGTTAAAGGTTAAGGATTGTACCCACTTAAAACTTGTATTGGGTGGTAATGGCCTTGGGATAGGTGGTTTCAGTGGTTCTGTGAGTTCTACTCCCTTGTGCTCTTCTGTGAAATTCTCCACTTCCTTGCAAGATTCTTCAAATGTATCCATGTCCTGATCAAGGCCATCTATATCTTCCTCATCACTTAAGTCATAGACTGGAGGTTGAGAGAAATCTACCTCCGTATCATCTTTGTATTCACTCGAGGAAGATTCTTCGATCTCAGAGAATTCACTTGCGGATGCAAGCTCATTGCTAGAAGAACTTGACTTGAGATTATTGTCATCAAGGAAACTTGCTTCTTGGATTATTCTGTCTAGTTCTTCATGAAATACCTGCCCTGGGGACTGCGCGCAATCCTCCTTAGCATCAATTGTAACATCCTTGACAGAATTTTCCACAATTCTGGATTCCCATGGAAGTTCAGCATCTCCTAAGTCTTCAACCAACTCTTCTTCTTCAATAATAACAGCTTCCTCTACTTGTTCCAGTACGAAGCCATGCTCTGTCTTGTCCACTGGAGTTTCTAGTATCTCCTTCATAATACGCTCTTCGTTAGATTGTCCACATAGGGCTGTGGGAGGTCCTTGAATGTTCGAACGTCTAGAAGATAATTGACTTACTGCTTGCTCCAGTTGATGAAGGATTGTTTGAAGTCGATTTACTGTTTCCTTGAGGCGAACCTCTGATTCTCGGGGTGATAGATTTGGATATGGCACAGGGGAAAGTGGTGGTGTTTGGGAGTGATTGGATTGGAACTGGGGTAAATGAGGATCATGTGGTGGCGAATGGTGAAAAGGAGTTTGTGAGTGTAGTGGTTCGAAGCTATGTTGAGAGGATGGCCTATAAGCACAGGGTGGGTCTTGTTGGTGATTACAAGGTTATCCACCATGTCTATTTGCTTGGTATGCATTGTAGAATGGTCTTTGTCCATGATATCTTGGAGGGTGTTGTTGCCTAAAGGGTTGATCAGATCCTCTTGGCTCCATCCATCTTTGGTTGCTCTGACATTGATGCATGTTCCTGTTATAACTTCCATTCCTTTCAATAACATTAGAACCAAACTCAAAGCGAAAGGGATGAGAATTCATAGTAGCTAATAGAAATAAAGATGGGAAAATAGAGACAAATAAACAAGTAAAAGAAAAATATTTACAATAACCAATAATAAGGCACACGATTGCAGTTCTCCGGCAACGGTGCCATTTTGACGTTGGGATTTTATGGTGGCAAAGAATTTTATAAAAACAGTCGCATTGTAGATATAGTCTCTAAACCAATAGAAATCCCTTCGTACAAACGTTTGGTTGTCACAAGTAACAAACCCCTAAATAAATTGATAACCGAAGTATTCAAACCTCGGGTCGTCTTCTCAAGGAACTGCAGGGAAGTATGTTCTTATTATTGGTTATGGAGATTGTAAATTGGGGTTTTGAGAATGAGGAGTGAATAGTTTAATTAGCAATTAAAGTAAATGAAGAACAAGCAATTTAAATGGCAAGTAAAATAAATAAATGACTGTAAATAAACTTTTGGTAAGGTGTGAGAAATTAGAGGTCCTATCCTAGTTATCCTTATCAATGATTATGAGAATTGAATCTTAATTCCACTTTGTTAACCCTTACTAACGTAAAGGAAGGTCAAAGGATTAATTGGTTTGATCTTCAAATCCTATTTATTCCCTAAGAAAAGATTGGGATTATTGAAGTTCAACTTAATTAACAAAGATAAAAATTATCAATCATGTTTGAGTTTGATAACTCCTGAGTTACTGATTTCTTAACCAAGACCAAAAGGAGAAAAGTAAATCTACTGGAATAAAAATGTCTTCAGATGGGAATAATAGCAACATAAATAAAATAAAGCAAGATTAAACTAAAATACCTCAAATAACATTAATTCAAAAGAGTAATCTGTAACATGGAAGAATTCATAAATCAAACTGCAAAAGTAAATAAAAAGGAATATTGATCCTGATAAAGAGATAATCCAGAAAGCGAATAAAATCCTAATCCTAAAGAGAGAAGAGAGATGAGAGAAACTCTCTCTAAACTAAATCTAAATCATGAAAACTAACTAAAAGTGGACGTCTCTCTTTGAATGGATGCATTTCCCCACTTCATAACCTCTGGTCTATGCCTTCTGGACTTGGATTTGGGCCAAAAAGGGCTTCAGAATTTGCTGGGAGCGTTTTCTGCAATTTCTGGTGCGTGGCCTCTGTCACGCGTCCGCGTGGGTCACGCGGTCGCGTCATTTGGAGTCTTCCTTGTCACGCGGTCATGTCAGTCATGCGACCGCGTCATATGTATTCTGCTTAAGGCGCGCGGTCGCGTCAGTCATGCGGCCGCGTCGCTGCTTCTTCGCGCTTGGCATGCGTCCGCGTCGTCCATGCGATCGCGTGGCTGCCAGTTTCTTCACAAACTCCGTTTTATGCTTTCCTTCCATTTTTGTATGTTTCCTTTCCATCCTTTGAGTTATTCCTGCCTTAGAAGATCTGAAACTACTCAACACACTAATCACGGCATCGAATGGAAATAAAGGTAATTAAAATAATTAATTTTAAAGCATAGGAAATATGTTTTTCACATACATCACATAATAAGGAAGGGAAAGTAAAATCATGCAGTTAATATGAATAAGTGGGTGAAGGATTGAATAAATCACTCAAACTAAGCACAAAATATACCATAAAATATGGGTTTATCAATTGGCGACAAAACGACCGACCTCTTCAGGTCAGGCTATCCAACCTCTTCTCAAAGAGGTCGGCCAAATCGACAGAAAAGCCCAATAAAGGGCCCAAATCCACAGGCCATCCAAGCCTATAGAGATAAGGGCAGTTCCCTTGAAGATAAGCTGACCTCAACTCAAAGATAAAGATAAGATAAGATAACTAACTTATCTTATCTAAAAAGGTCACTCTACACCATTATAAATACACTGGAGTACCCAGGTATAACTCATACTCTAATTCTACAATAAAACTGCTTAATACCCGTGCTAACTTAAGTATCGGAGTCTCTTGCAGGTACCCCCCACCCTCCGGTGACCAAGGATCAGAAGTGCAGCCAGTCCAACAAGTCGGACACAACAGCTCCGGCCGCCACCAGCCAGTCGGACACGTCATCTCCGACCAGTACAGAAGATCTCATCTGAGATCGACCTACAGTTTCAGGTAACCCTCGGAACAGAACCCAGTTCACATATAAGTGATTTAAACAATTCTTAGATGGACCCGGAATCACCCAGAAATTCAGCTCAGTAGAACACTCACAGACCAACGACCAGGTTGAAGTGACCAATAAAATAATCCTGGAAGGACTTAAGAAGAGGCTAGACGAAGCCAAGGCATTGTGGCGTCACGAGCTAGCATCTGTCCTCTAGTCATACCGAACTTCACTTTAGAGCTTGATTGGAGAAACACCTTTTAGGTTGACATACGACATGGAAGTCGTCATCCTGGTTGAAGTTGGAGAACACGACGAAGGACACGATGAAGCCACAGAACAAGATCTCTTAGATGAGGTAAGAAACATAGCCCACCTACAAGAACTTACCTTGAAAATAAGGGTGAGCTTAAGGTATAACCATGACGTCGTGAAACGATAATTCATACAAGGAGACCTGGTCCTCCGATGTAATGACATCAATCTCCCAACTCCAAGAGAAGAGAATCTAACTCCAAACTAGGAAGGACCCTACCGAGTCAAAGCTGTGATCGGGAAAGGGACCTATATGTTGGAATGGCTCAATAGCACCGAACTACTGAGGTCATGGAACGCCACCAATTTATGACGCTATTATTTGTAAATTGGGCTTCTGAGTGGGTAACTTAGGAAAGTTATTTCACTTTTTTCTTGTTTTATTTGGTTTTAAACCCGGGCACACTTTCCTACACCAAGTTTCGAGGAGGTTTTAACGAGGCCCACATTCTCTTAAAACTTTTAATAAAATTTTCCCATTTCTTTATATATTTATCCGTATTACTTCCAACAAGTGAAATCCAAAAACTATAAAATGGAAAGTCAAAAAAAATAAAAGCAACTATCCTTGGGTACCAATCACCCCTGAGGCCAACAAAAAATGGATATCTAAAATAATAAAACAAATTAATCAAAAAAACGGCTTACCACGAAGCCCAAATTCTTCACAACAGCACTAAAAGACCCTAACAACAAAGATATATGTCGAATAAATGGCTTACAAACTTAGTAAAATACTTCTTTTTTCTACAAAGCACTAACAAATCATTCAAATTTCACAATCTGACCACCCTTCACGGTCCAGAAGGCCCCCATCATCGACACATCCACGTCAGGAGCCAACACCTGGACTTGAGCTTTCAAAGCCTCCTTGGTTGCCGAAATAGCTTCCTTGGCATCGGTGAGTAGGCTTTCTTTATCCTTCTTCGGATGGGCGATCTCAATCTTCAGAGACTCCACCTTGGAACTAGTGGAAGACGCCTCTATCTTAGCATCAACAGCCTACTTTTGAGGTCGAGCTAGCTGGGAAACAAGCTCAGTGTCTCGTTCAAAAAGAAGTAGAATCTCTGAGCCGGACTCCTCTAAATCCTTCACAACCTTCTGTCGAGAAGCCGCAATGTCCTCCAGCTTCTTCTTCAATTTGCCGACCTCCGCCTGAGAATGGTGAAACTTACCAACCAGAAGGAACACTTGAGATAGCTTCGGCTCTGCCTTCCGCACAATTACGGCAAAGCGGAGAAGGGCCCGATACACGAACTTAGCTTGGCCTACAAGGTCACAATCATGGAAGAACTCCTCGGTACTTGGTAATAGATGTTGATCAATAAAGGCCATAGCATCAAA
The DNA here is from genome assembly GCF_000816755.2 of Arachis ipaensis. NCBI lineage: Eukaryota > Viridiplantae > Streptophyta > Magnoliopsida > Fabales > Fabaceae > Arachis > Arachis ipaensis. The sequence continues at coordinate 41,394,297 of NC_029793.2, read as the reverse complement.
ATCCTTATCCATCACGGAGGTAACACCCACCTCCTCTTCAAAATTCTCACTGCTATTCTCCTCGACCGGCCCCTTCTGCTTCTTATTGGACTGAGGGTTAGGGATCTCCACAACTTCGGCATCGGCACTGGTGGCCCCAGCAGTAACCACCTCCTAAGACACTATTTATGAGTCCAATTGTGAAAAAACCAGAGGAGTCGACAGCGAGGCCCTGTCTCCCCGCCTTCTGAATCACGAAGAAAAGAGATCTTCAACCTCACCAATGTTGTCTGCTCGCCAGCCATTTCAACTACAAAAACAAAGCAAAAATTACAAGTTATAAACCCGAAAATACAAGCAACAAAACTACAAACTCAAAAACTCAAAACGGGGGAGACCTATCCACATAAGATCTACCCACCTCGGGATCCCCCCATAATAACGCTAGGATTCAATAACTTATCCCTGAAAATTGCCAACAAAACATCAATTCGGCGCCCACTCCTGGGTCAACCAAAACGAGATCCTCCCATAATATCGCTAAGATCTACCCACCTCGGGAGACAAACCTTCATAAGTCACCCTAGTCAGATAGGAAGCCCCCACCCTAAAATTTCAATAAGTGACAATCCAGCGCTCGCCCTCTTGGGTCAATCAAAACAGGTGATGACCTCGGATGAGGAGAACCTTGAAATACTCTGCCTAAAACCATGGAATGAATCCTCGAACAAGTCAAAGATCCGACGATTCGGCTAAGCCCGGAAGAAGATATAGCCCTTTCGATGCTTCCCCTCCTTTTGCAGAATGGTACAGAGAAAGAAAAATAGAAAAACCTCAACCCGAGCTGAAACCTTCAAAAATTCACACACCAATTTGAAGGTTCGGATGGCCGCCCAACTGTTCGGATGCAACTGGGGTGGTGCTGCAAAAATATGGTGTAGAAGGGCCATGGCTAAATCAGAGAAGGGAAACCGAAGCCCTAACTTTGTGAATAAAGGCTCATACGCCCACATCCAATCAGAAACTCGAGAAGAGTGCAAGTTCAAATAGCACACCTTCTCGTTCTCATCGGCAAGCACGAGCTCGTACTGTTGCTCCGCCTCGCCACCACCACATATGTCCCCCTCGACCCGAAATTTTTTATGATCGTCCTCGCGCAACCAAGAGGGTGTACCCGACACATCGGAAGTCACCCCATGATAACGATCGGGTACACCCCTGGCCGAAAAAATTAGGCTCGAGTTCTCCTGAACTGTCCTCCGTCACACCATACCTACAGCCAAAGGGGGTACTACTGTCAGCCCACTACCCAAAAATACAGAGCATATATAAATCTTAGCCTATGTTAATCTCACAACAACTACTAAATTCTATGTGTCAAAAATAGTGGCACCCCCTACCCACTAACACAGTATAGAAGAAATACAGAAGGGCAAAACATAAAATAAACTACCGGTCAAACTAAGTAATGGGACAGAAAGCGGCGTACCTTTCACAGAAATACAAATGCACAAAGAGGCACAAAACACAAAGCCCACGCTGACCGCAAAAATATGCAGAAATGGAGCATAAGAAGTGCATGAAATATAGAACAGAAAAAATGCGAAAAAAGGAGAAAAGTCTGAAAAATTCAAAAGAGAACCCCTCGCAAATATATATGAGACAAGAAAATAAAAGAGGAAGGACAAATATGGAAAAACACCTGTCACTCTCATTTCGTGAATTTGACGCCATCATGAAAACTGCTAAACGGTCACTTCACCAAAGAAGTGTAACAAACAGATATGAAGCCCATTTGCCCACTCAATAATCCACCGATCTCGCCACCTCATGAAGACAAGAGAAGTTCAAAACATCAGCGTCAAGACCTCAGCCTCCGAGCCCTTGCGCCCTGGAGGTAACTGTTACAGACTTGGACTCCCAAGTCTCCTTGGGTCCCTCACGAACCGGCCCACCCAGAGCCATCCGAGATCCCAACTAACTCGTCTAGAATCTGGTGCAACGGGACCCACTTTATCCCCAGAAAAAATAACTTATGCCATATATAAAAAGAGAGCTTAGTTGCTCTCCCAAGTACGATCCAACCTACCTTAACACTAAAATCCTACCTCAATAATTCTCTAACTTGGGCATTGGAGTGTCTTTGCAGATACCACCTCCGCCGCTCCAGAGGTCCGATCACGTCATCCGTCGAGACCAACGAGTTCTCAATCCATCTCTTCAACCCGTTCAAGATCATCCTTGTACATCTACCATGTTTAAAAATAAAAAAAAAATCACAGATCAAATAGACTAAGGGCCCATTTGAAAAGTTTCAAAAGTAACTTTTTTGAGATTTTGACTTATAAAAAGTAGTAGTATTAATGTCTGGTGCAATTTTCAAAATCAAATTGCAGCTTTCTAAGAAGCTATTTAGGAACTTATAAAGAAGTTAAAAAAATTACTTCTCTCATAATAATACTATTTTTTATCACATTTTTATAAAATAAGCACTTTTAGAACTAAAAATCCAAACACAAAATAACTTATTTATAAGCTATTTTTAATATAATTATTTATTGTTTAAATTATTTTTTTAAAAGAAACTTAATTAAGTGAGCTAAATTCATGTCATATATTATATTGTAATATATTATATTATATATCATGCTTCTTCATCACTGACTTGGCAAGGGATAATTTTCCATAAGCAGTTCACATCCTTCAAGATACCCTATCTATTGATTAGTTAGACACAAACCATCATTCACTGAAAAATATCACACTAATATTTTGCCGTCAGTGTCTACAACCTTTCTCCTTCCTGCAAACAAAATAATAATATTTCCAATAGTATAAGTATTTCAAATTTATTTAAGTTGGTCCCTTGAAAAAGTTTAGAAAGATATCTTGCATCTGCCAATTATGGTTTAATAGGAATATAAATATGGAAAAGAAAATGTATATTGTCAAAACTCAAAAGAAAGGTTATGTGTCACAAGTTGTGCTAAGATTGGTTTTGTACATTTTACCAAGAATATTTCTTATTCAATAAGTTTGTCGTCAGCAAAAAGTTTCATGCAACATTAAATTGCACAACCTTATGAACATATAAATATGAGGAATGCTAGAGGGCCAGTAACTTTTGTGATTTGTAGCCATCAAATAGCCATCAATGATGGTTTTAATGGTGTGAGATTGGTATGAGATTTCATCCAATGGCTCACTTTTTTTGCTGGTTACATGCTGACCAGAATTTAACAAAGTTGCTGGCCCTCTAGACTTTTCCTATAAATATTACACCAATTATTCACAGCTTAGTGCATAACGCCATAACTGCACAAAAAATAAAAACAAAAAAAATAAGAGAGAAAATGGGTTCTAAGTACTCTTCTTCCTCCCATTTTCTTTTGTCTTCAAAGCAAAAAACTTTTGTTATTCTCTTGCTTTTGTTCATAATCATCCCACTCATCATTCCTTTTGAGAAGCCAAATAGTGTTCCTAATCTCACAAACAGAATCAAGTTGGTGGAGAAAACAAATTTAAAGCCTCCTTGGTTTGATATCATAGAAAATTCCATTGGTAGAAGCAATAGCATTAACATAGGCCTTGTTAACATTAACAAAAGTGTGGAAACTACCCTTTATCAAGAATTAACTTCACTTCATCCACAAGTGGAGAAAGTGGTATCCGTTGACTTTGACCACGTCGACGGAAGCTTGACATGGAAGGATCTTTTTCCGGTGTGGATCGACGAGGACGAGATAAACAGCAAGCCGAAATGCCATGACATGCCAATGCCAACTTGGGAAGATTATAGAGACATCAATGTGGTGGTTGCAAGAGTTCCATGTGGGAACAGAACAAAAAAGGGAGGGGTTAGAGATGTGTTTAGGTTGCATGTTAATTTGGTAGTGGCTAATTTGGCTGTGGAGAGTGGTTGGATGAAGAAATTGGATTCTTATGAACAAGTTTATGTTGTGTTCATTGGGCCTTGTGAGCCCATGATTGAGATTTTCAGGTGTGATGATTTGTTGTTGCCTGATCCATTGGGTGAGTTTTGGGTTTATGAACCTGATTTGAGAAGCTTAAGGCAGAAGACATTGATGCCTGTTGGTTCATGCCAGATTGCTCCTCCTTATGCTGAAATAGGTATGCTTTTTGTGTCCTAATAAATGTTGGTGGCTCTTTTTTTCTTGGAAAATAATCATGCCATCAGATTCTTGATTTTACCACTTTTCATCATTATTATTAGATTGTTTGTTTGTATGAATTTGTTAAAAAAAAATAGAATTATCATTTTCTTTTTTCTTATATATTAGAGTATATACCCATTTTGGTCCTCAAAGAATTTTAGATTGGACACTTTAGTTCCCAACTAAAATTAATTACTTGATTGGTCCCTAACAATTAATTTCGTCGGTCACTTAAGTTCTTTACTCCGTTAACTCTAACGGGGGACAAAATGGTCCCTGACAACTCTAACAAGGGACAAAATGATCACTGACTCCTTTATTCGAAAACGACACTGTTTCTCCCCAATTTGTATCATATCTCGCATAACTCTAATATTCATACTCTCCTTCTTCACCTTCACAGTTTTCTTTTTCATCTTTTCCTTCCTCCTCTTTACCTCCAAGATTAAGCCATGGTGTAATTGTCAGACATGTCGCACCTACCTCAACATGTCATGGACCATACACTTCCTAAATCTTTGTAACTGGTACATCCACCTCCTCTGCACTACACCCACCAAAAGCATCTACTTCCACGTCTTCGATAACATCACCTCCAACCCCGACACGTTCACGACATCCTCAAGACCAAGTTCCACAAATACTCCAAGGGCACGCCTTTCTCTACTCTCCGGCAAGCAATATAGATTGTTGGACATTAGGACATCATAAGAAGATTCTCCTTCAACATCATATGCAAATTCTCATTTGAAATAGACACCGAGTGTTTCATTCCTTCTTTTCCAGAGTCCAAGTTGGCAGACAGTTTCGACCTCGCATCCAAGCTATCAGTACAACGAGCAACGTCGCCGTTGCTACTCATATGGAAACTGAAGCGATTACTGAACATTGGTTCGGAGAAGAAGCTGAAGGAAGCGATCGGAGTGGTGGACAATGTGGTCATGGAGATGATAGGACAGAGGAGGAGGGAGATGGCAACGACGACGACAGGTCTTAACAAATCAAACTTGCTGTCTAGATTCATGCAATCTATCGAAGACGATAACTAGTTGAGAGACATAGACATTAATTTCCTGAGTATGAATTGGTTAAGAACAAGTTGAGGATTTTTTTTCTTGTGAACATTAAATTTATAGAGCGTGCATTGTGCAGTTTGAAGTTACAGTGTTAGACTGCTAGTGTTATACGAGATATGATGAAAATTGAGAGAGAACAGTGTCGTTTCCGAACAGAAGAGATCTGGGACCATTTTGTCCCCTGTTAGAGTTGTCAGGGACTATTTTGTCCTCTGTTAGAGTTAACTGAGTAAAGAACCTAAGTGACTGACGGAATCAATTGTTAGGGACCAATCGAGTAATTAATTTTAGTTGGAGACTAAAGTGTCCAGTCTAAAATTCTTTGAGGACCAAAATGGGTATATACTCTATATATTATTATAAAAGAAGGTTTTGTCTTCAATAAACCAACTAGAATATTGAATTTTAATAGTGCTTCGTCATAAACAATTTCAAATTATATAAAATTACTCCTTTTTATCTCTTTTTTTTTGATAAAGTATATTTTTTATCCTTAAAGTTTGGCAAAAATTTTAAAAATACCTCTAAATTTTATTTTGTTTCAGTTTTATTCCAAAAATTTTTTATTTGCATCAAATTTATCCTTGACGGCTAAATTTTCAAAAAATTTTAAGACAAAACTAACAATAATACATGAAAATTATGCTTGATTTGCTTATATTGAGGGTTGTTCTTATGAAATTGTTGTTGAATTAATTTTAAATTTTTTGAAAAATTAGCCGTCAGGGGTATATTTGATGCAAATCGAAAATTTTTAGAACAAAATTAAAACAAAATAAAACTTAAAGATATTTTTAAAACTTTTATCAAACTTCAAAAACAAAAAATATACTTCATCTTTTTTTTTTTTAAATTATCAAGTTACCATTTTTCTTCTTTCTCGTGCGACAACAAAAAAGCCATATCACATCAAACTATTTACATATTTTCTTTGAGAAATCTTACATTTTTATCATATAATTTACCATTTTCTTTTTCCAGCAAGATCACCGCCATATGTTCTTTGAATTATGACCGCACACACTCGATCATCAACATTATTCTATGTTGACGAACACGGTAAAAAGATCAATGTCTTCACAATTTACCAAACATAAGACCGGCTTTCTTATTATTCTTTATTTTTAAAATCCATCTATTAACCAAGCGAGACACCCCGGTGGTGCAATGTTGTGGTAGTAATTAAGTGGATTTTAGGACACACAACATAGTAAACTACAAATATTTTCTAAGGCCGTTGATTCATATAAATATTAATTTTATCAATTATTCACATGGTTTAATATTCTCGATATTTTCCTATACTTTTCCTTTTTATTATCCTTAAGCAAGCATGAAAGTTGCCAAAAAGAAAAATACAAGTGGAAGATGGTGCAAACGTACATCTAGATCTAGCTATCTTAGAACTTATAAATGATGTAATTGATCAAGTTGCACAGAAACTGCATGAAAAATAGTGCACCATATATATCATTATTGTGATCATTTTTCTTTGAATCTTAAAGATCATGATGATTTATAGTTATAAATTTTTATTAATTTTTAAAATTTCTTTCACAAGAAATTGTTAAATAATAGTGGGAAATGGGGTTATAATTGTATCTGGATTTTTGTGATTACAGAAAGAAAAAAAAAGANATTTGGTGGATCCTTGTCACGAAGGTCACCGCATAAAGCAAATACAATGGTTTTCATAATAATAATAATAATAATAATAAAAGCAGTTTAATGAAGACATTATGAAGAAACAAATATAGTACACACGTATTGTAAAAGTATGCGTTTGTTCAATCAATATAAAAATTAACTATTCACAAAACCATGCAGCGATGGAATATGATTCATTTTGGTGATTGTTATTTGTACCCAGCCACCCAGGTGGATGGGAAGAGAGGCA
>NC_029793.2:41370212-41387043 GCF_000816755.2 Arachis ipaensis | reverse complement strand
TAAAGAGTATAGGGTTAAATTGGTTTTTAAAAGGTTATATGATCTTTTAATTTGATTTTAAAAAGATTTTTTAATCAAATTTATTCTTTAAAAATTTTAATTTAATCACATTAATTTTTCTGACACTTCTTATGTTCATGGCATTAATAGAAGTTAACATGATACCTTAAATTACATATCAACATACTCCTCCACATTCTAATTGACAATCAATACAATATATTTATAAAATTTGGTTAAATTATGAGTCCCTAAATAACAAACCTTAATCTTAAAATATTGTATACATATCCCTTTCTTATGGAGTATAGCTGCAGTGGTTTAGACGGCAAAATTTGAGGTCACCAGTATGATGGGTGATTGAAATAGAAGTCGCAGCGATAAAAATGATCAATTTGGAGGTACCGAAAATATTTAATCAACTAGAACGAAACTCTAACTCTAAAAACAAATTTGAATTCCAGAAAAAAACACAAACAAAAGTAGACTTTAACAACGGTACAATCCTAAAAGAAGTTCAGTCAGAAAAAAAAATTCCTTTTACAAAATCGAATTTCATGAAGAAAATGCAAACATCAAAATCAAACAACAAAACAAACACTAAACATAAACCATGAATAGAGAAATTAATAGTCAGTAGACTCCTTTTAACATTCAGAAAAATAATACTCTGTGATCAAATTTTATGAATCAACAAAGAATAAAATTCTAATCCTACAAACGATTTTCAGTTCCAACAAAAAACACTAACAAAAAATAAATAAATTTTATCATTAATACAATCCTAACAAGTTTAGTAACAAAAATCCCTTAAATAATGACGAAAATGGTCGTCGGTCACATATGCAATCATTGCACCGAAGTCACAACGGCGAACTCGCAAACACACGCCGGATGCTTCAATCGGCGACAATGATAAAGATTTCTTTGTCTTCTCCTCAACGACGTCGAAAAGGAAGTGAGAGGGAGAGTTTTATGAGAGAAATGTTATTTCAATCACTATCTCTCATCCTTTCTTGCCGTCCCATATGTGAAACTTGAACCAACTCTTGCCGGAGAAGACGCATCACAACACCTGCCATTAATAGCGCGTCGAAATCCAACCTAGTTCGTCTTCCAATGAGCGTCTTTGCTGGATTTAGAGAACAACGAAGAACAAGGTTTTTTTTTGTTTACTGAGAGCGAAGGGAAATGTGGTTGAAGAATGAAGACTGATCCATACGATGCTGTTTCGATGAATCAGTTCTCTTTGACTTAAAACGATGTCGTTTTATATGGTGAGATGTAATTTAACGTGTTAGATCAGCTTTCATTAACGGTGTTGGCGAGAGAAATGACAGAAGGACTATCGTGGCTAACTTAAAATTTTTTAGGGATGAATTTGATTAAAAAAATATTTTGGAGACCAAAACAGAAATCGTGTAATATTTTAAGAACCAATTTAATTATTTAATTTACTCAATTATTAATTGTGTTTTATCTTATAAATAACTGTCAAGAATGTGTTAGGTAAGTTATTAAAATCTGGTGTTCTATCTAAAAAAAAGTTGTTTAGAGAAATCATAAAAGAATACTATATATTTTCATTTTTGCTTTCACCTCTAATTGTCTTTAAAATGCTTAAGAAAAGAGTTGGACAAGTAACAATTGTTGATATGATTGATGATTTGCAAGGCAAAGAGGTATGGAGGGGCTACATGTCACAATCAGCAGCAACAGAAAATTACAATCAAACCATGATGAAGTTACCAAGATTTGCCTATGTGACAGTTCTTCACTCATCAGAAGCATATGTTTGTGGTGCAATAGCATTAGCACAAAGCCTCATTCAAAGAGAATCAAGCACCCTTCAATACAACAATTACATCATAGATCTTGTTCTTCTTGCAGATGATTCAATTTCTCCCAAATCCATAAGGGGTCTCAAAGCTGCAGGGTGGAAAATCAAGCGCATAGAAAGGATCCTTAACCCTTATGCTGAAAAGGGTACCTACAATGAATGGAACTATAGCAAATTAAGAATATGGCAACTCACTATGTATGACAAAATCATATTCCTAGATTCTGACCTATTAGTCCTCAAGAACATTGACGATTTCTTTAGTTACCCTCAATTATCCGCCGCGCCTAACGATTTCACGTTGTTTAATTCGGGGATGATGGTGATCGAGCCGTCGCAATGCATGTTCAGGCACTTGCTAGACAAAACTTTAGAGATCAAATCATATAATGGTGGTGACCAAGGTTTAATCAATGAAGTAATAACATGGTGGCATAGGTTACCAAGAAAAGTTAATTTCCTTAAGAACTTTGAGCCTTTGCCAGGGGAGAATGAGAAACATGAGATACCAAACGAGTTGTATGTGATGCATTACTTGGGGTTGAAGCCATGGATGTGTTACAGGAACTATGATTGTAACTGGGACATGTTAAAATTACATGTTTTTGCTAGTGATTCAGCACACCAAAGGTGGTGGGAGGTTTATGACAACATGCCAAAAGTGTTGCAAAGTTATTGTGGACTTTCTAAGAAGATGGATGAGAGGAATGTGAAGAGGAGACAGAGGGCAAGAAATAATAGAAATTTCAATGATGATCATTGGAACATTCAGGTTAAGGATCCAAGAAGGAACCGTCTTGCGGATCATTATGTCGTATAAAATAGTTTTAACTATTCCAATAAAATTTAAAAAGTAGCTAGTTCTAGCGGTTATAAGAAAGAGAAAATGTCATTGTTGTTAAAACTATATGCACAAAGTTATTGCTGTTAAAACTATTATATTATTTTTATTGTACGCTTTCATTGTTAATTCTGTTGTAAATTTTTAGTATCATTGTTGTAGCAAATGTATTATGATGTGTTTTTTTTAAATTAAAAAAAAATTTGTAGTGTGTATTTAATATATATAGAACGAGAAATTATTATAAGTCAAACGAGAAATTAATACCCCGTGTGCTCTATCCGTCTGAGAGTAATATCCTCTTCCTAATGTAATTAATTTCAGTCAATTACATTATATATTGTGCAATATTTTTATTAATCCACTTTCCCATAAAGAAAAAGTAGTACTCCAAAAGTCCAAATATTTATTTTAAAAAATTTTAATTAGATATTTTAGTCCTCAATAAATTTTAACTATTAAATTAGTTTACAGTTTTTATTTTCTAAGCAAATCATCATACATCATATTTTGCTAAAATATTTAGAAAAATTAATTCTATCATTATTTAATAAATATATAAAATCTTTTAAAAACTTTTTAAAATTCTCATATCAAATTTTTAAAATAAACAAACAAAATAATGTATATTTATCTATGAACTAATAATTTAACAAATGATTTGATAATTAAAATATGTTGACACAAAGTGTAACAAAAATTCCTTATAAAGTGTTTTTGATATTACTTAAAAAAGAGAAATAAAAACCTGCAATTAACTGATTATTATTCTTTATTCCTTAAGTCTTTACGTCGTACATATTCATATTGACCTGTATTTATTTATATTTTGAACTTATTCGTATACGACTTTGATATAGGTATATCTAATGTGTAAAAAAAATAAATAATATTTAAGTATGTCTATATGTATCTAAAAAAATATTTTTTGTTTTTTATTAAGATACAGTTGGACACAACAGATACCAAACACCAGTAAATATCGTTTATAAAATATGTCTAACACGCAGATACACAATTCAGAGAATAGTCCGTGCTTGATAGGATGGGACTAAAAGTTACGAGACTTAATTACGAGTGGAATTTATTTTAAAATACCCCAAGTGATTTTAAAGTGGATTCAAATGTAACAATGGAAATTAAAGATGATTTTGTGATTGTTGTAATGATATGATTGCATGAAGGACCATAAGATAAGAGTGAGTCAACTAGTGACTCGGTGACAGTGGTCACAACACCAATTTCCACACGCATTATCACATAACATAGCAAATAGTGATAATACACTTTCTGTGATTCTCTTGTTGTTACCGACAACATAAATTTCATCACATGATTGTATCACACTTGGAGTAAGAGACATGGTGAATAATGTGATGAAAGAGGCACAAGGGAAGATGATTCTTGATTCAGAATGGGTTGCAGCAAGGTCCACTGAGGTTCAGTTCAGTGGCATTCAGCTCACCACAACCAACCCTCCTTCCACCGCTGCCCCAACTTCCCCACCATGGATGCATGCTCTTGTTCCCGGAACGTAATCCCTCTTTCTCTTTCTGTTTCTTTATTACACTAAATTATCTTAAGATCCAAAAAGAAAAGATAGAGATAAGAGTCAGAGACAAGAAAAGTTCTGTTTTTGTCTCTGTTTTCATTTCACTATCTTTAGTCTTATGCTACCTTTAACATTAGAGACATTAACGAGATAGTAGTTGACTCTTTTAGTAGCTTTACTTGCCATTATATTCTGCACATTTGTTAGAATGAGATAGGTATTTTGGATAAACAAATAGATACAAATTTGTAGCTTTTAGTAACATTTTTCCAGTTCTAAGTTAACAAATGCAGCCTTATTATTTTAGCTGCAATGATCCATGCACACGCTTGTTGTTTCTTTGATACTCTCTTCGTTCCTCGTTTTCGGATTCTGTTGGAGTTACAGATAAAAAGGAACAGAGTTCTCTGTTGAAACCTGCTTCCTTGTGAAAGTTTTGAGTTTTGAACATGATTTGAGACTTAAATTGAATTGGTTTAAGTGAGTTTCATTCATTTTCCATTTTCTTTCTTGTGACAGTGTTTTGGGAACCTTGGTGAAGAACAAAGTTGTGCCTGATCCTTTCTATGGACTTGGAAATGAGGCAATCTTGGATATTGCTGATTCTGGAAGAGACTATTACACTTTCTGGTTCTTTACAACCTTTCAGTGCAAGCTGGTAGGGATTCTCCTCTCTCATATGATGCAATTTCAAAAGTTTGAAACAGTATCATGATATATAATATTTATATAATTTTATTATTCAAGTTGGACTTTGGTGTAAGGCCTTTTCCCCCATCATAGCATATAGACTCCAAATTCTAACCGAATTCAGTTTATCCTTTTCTTGGTTGAGCCTTTTGCAGTCAGTTAACCAGAAGTGTGATCTGAACTTCCGCGGAATCAATTACTCTGCTGATGTATATCTAAATGGGCACAAAATGGTTCTCCCAAAAGGAATGTTTAGGAGGCATTCTCTTGATGTCACTGGTATTCTCAATCCGGATGGCAGTAACTTGCTTGCTGTTCTAGTTCACCCACCGGATCATCCAGGGACAATTCCTCCTCAGGGGGGACAAGGTGGCGACCATGAGGTCAAAGATTAAATTACTGGATTTAATCCATTGAATTTTTCCCTCTCAATTGCTTAACTTTTCTATTTTGTTGATTTTTATAGATAGGAAAAGATGTAGCCACACAGTATGTTGAAGGTTGGGACTGGATAGCTCCTATAAGGTAAAGTTGATGTTGCTTTTAATTTGATTATCTGAAATTTGAAGAGTTTCTGGACTATCTAAAGCTAATGCTAGAGTTAATTTGATTGCAGAGATAGGAACACTGGAATATGGGATGAAGTTTCCATTTTTATTACTGGGGTGAGTTTTAAGGAATGATTTAAGTTCCTTGCAAACTTCTTTTTTTTCTCTTTTTTCCAATAATTTTGTGATCCATATAAAGCACATGCCTTTTAAAAAGAAAATGCATTTTAGCTTTCCAAACTTTCATTAAATCATGATTGAATATTAAAATATTTCCAAACCATCAAAGAGTTGATTTGTTAAGCTTGTTTTTTCCATGCATCCCCTTATAATTAATTATTTGATAAATATGATCAAGCATATTTGCATTTTTATTTTTAATATAGTTCATAGTACTTCTAGCTGCTCTTTGATAGGATGATTCTGGTGTCTATATTTGGCGCAGCCGGTAAAAATAACCGATCCCCACTTGGTGTCCTCATTTTTTGACAATTATAAGAGAGTATATCTACATGCCACAACTGAGGTGGAAAACAGAAGCTCCTCAGCTGCTGAGTGTTCTTTGAAAATTCAAGTGACAACAGAACTCGAGGGGAGTGTTCAATTGGTGGAGAAGCTTCAAACTCAAATGCTATCAGTTCCTCCAAAATCTCGAGTGCAATTTACTTTTCCTGAGGTCAGTGACTGCAATCATTCTGCCTGGGAAAATGCTCAATCTACTGCTTTGTTGTTTCTGGTTTAACCTTTTGAAACATGAAGAACTTAATCTTTAATCATGACATCTTTTTTCAAGAACTTTGTTACTTTGAGTTAGCTTTCCATTTTCATAACTTATTTGTTATGTTGTCTATGTTACTCACTTAATTCTTTCTAATCTTTTTTTTCTCCCTATGTTGATAAAAAAAATGTGATCCTTGATTGATTTCTAACCTACTTTTAGTATTGATCCAATTAAGTTGGGTAACTTGAAGTTTCGTTGCTTCTGTTCAAGTGTTAATGGTCTGTAATGGCAGCTCTTCTTCTACAAGCCCAATTTATGGTGGCCAAATGGAATGGGAAAGCAAAATTTGTACGACGTTGTTATTAGCATTGATGTTGAAGGATTTGGTGAGTCTGATACATGGAGCCATCTCTTCGGATTCCGCAAAATTGAAAGCCATATTGATGATGCTACCGGTGGCAGGTATGGTAAAATTTCCAGTATTTCTTTAGTAGCACATACCATTTTTTTAAGTAGAATTCCAAACTTAAAATTGTTTTCAAATTTTGCATTATATGTTTTGTTGCATGTTTATTATATCATAGGTTGTTCAAGGTCAATGGAGAACCAATTTTCATCCGAGGCGGTAACTGGATCTTGTCTGACGGGCTACTACGACTTTCAAAGAAGCGGTATGAGACGGATATCAAATTTCATGCGGATATGAATTTTAAGATGATTCGTTGCTGGGGTGGTGGACTGGCTGAAAGGCCAGAATTTTATCATTATTGTGACTATTATGGCATTCTGGTAAGATTGGTTTTTGCTCATTTGTGTTGCTTTATCATTCTTTCTTCTTGGTTTATTTGTGTCCTTTTTTATTGGTATAGTTTTTTCGGAGATCTCAATAGTTTGTTTATAATTAAGTTCTTATATTGTTGTCATGATACTGGCTTTATATTTGATGATATTAATGATTTGACTCTTGCAGGTATGGCAAGAGTTCTGGATTACCGGGGATGTTGACGGGCGCGGTATTCCAGTGTCGAACCCAAATGGTCCGCTAGACCATGATCTTTTCTTGTTTTGTGCAAGAGACACAATCAAACTTTTAAGAAATCATGCTAGTCTTGCACTTTGGGTTGGTGGAAATGAACAGATTCCACCAAAAGATATAAATGCTGCTCTGAAAAGTGATCTGAAACTTCATCCATTTTTTAAGCATGTAAATGAAAATGGAAAACCTGTAGTAGTTGACTTGACCCCATCATCTGCTACCACGAATTCATCAGCGGACCCTAGCCAGTATCTTGATGGCACTCGCATTTATATACAAGGATCATTATGGGATGGATTTGCAGATGGGAAGGGGAACTTTACCGACGGACCATATGAAATTCAAAACCCTGAAGATTTTTTCAAGGATAGTTTCTACAAGTATGGATTCAACCCGGAGGTTGGTTCTGTAGGAATGCCAGTTGCTGCTACCATAAGAGCCACAATGCCTCCAGAAGGATGGCAGATACCATTATTTAATGAACTTTCCAATGGTTATGTAGAAGAAGTTCCAAATCCCATTTGGAAATACCATAAATACATTCCATACTCAAAACCAACCATGGTTCATGATCAGATTCAGCTCTATGGTATAGCGAAGGATCTTGATGATTTTTGTTTTAAGGTATGAGAAACTTTTATCTGGTAGCCACTCATTCATGTTGAGTTTTCCGTGATCTTATCTTTGTTGTGCAGTTGCGGGGTGTTTTTTTTTTTCTAACTGATCTTTTCAGGCTCAACTTGTAAACTACATACAATACAGAGCTCTTCTTGAGGGATGGACTTCTCGCATGTGGCGCAAGTATACAGGTGTGTTGATTTGGAAAACACAAAATCCTTGGACTGGTCTGAGAGGTCAATTTTATGATCATCTTCTCGACCAAACAGCTGGATTCTATGGCTGTCGATGTGCTGCAGAGCCAATTCATGTACAGCTTAATCTAGATACATACTTTATAGAAGTAAGTATCTAAGAAACTAAGACTAAAGTTTTCCTTTCAATAAGATGAGAAAGAAAATAACACATTACTCCCTTGTCTCTTAAATGAAAATTGAGATAGGAAGCAAATGGGAACAAGCTAAAAGGATATATCTGCAAATCATCAAGATTTTCCAGTTCTGAATAGTTTCTGGAAGGTCTTGCTTTAATTTTCTTTTATTTTTCTGCTTAAAACAGGCTGTTAATACTACATCAGAGAAATTGTCTAATATGGCTATTGAAGCTTCAGTGTGGGATCTAGATGGAATGTGTCCATACTACAAAGTTCATGAAAGCTTCACTATGCTACCTAGAACAGTAACACCTATTTTTGAGATGGACTATCCCAAGTCGGAAAACGCAAAGCCGGTCTACTTTCTTCTGCTCAAACTCTACGACAAATCGGATAACAGAGTTTTATCAAGAAACTTATATTGGCTGCACCTTCCTGGTGGAGACTACAAACTACTGGAGCCATATAGGAAGAAGAAAATACCACTCAAGATAACATCAGAGATTTTTGTTAAAGGGTCCACTTATAGATTTAAAATGCACGTGGAAAACATATCTAAAGCACCAAACACCGAAAACAGTTCAACAGAACATGAACTGGGTTGGTTTAAGAGATTACACAGATGCATTGGTGGTAAAAATAATGGTTTGAAGGTATCTGAAATTAAGGGAAATGGTATAGGTGTTGCTTTCTTTCTTCAGTTTTCTGTGCATTCTTCAAATAAGGACCACAAGGAGGGAGAAGACACAAGAATTCTCCCTGTTCATTACTCAGATAACTATTTTTCATTGGTTCCAGGAGAGGCCATGACTGTTAAAATTTGCTTTGAGGTCCCTGAGGGTGTCACTCCTAGAATTACTCTGCAGGGCTGGAATTACAGTGAAGGACACACTGTACTTGAAGCTCTATGAGGATGTCGCAGAGAAACACTGTGAAATTGATCAACTGTGTATATATTACCATTAATAAATGCATTTGAAATTCAGAACTAAACAAGCCCCCTTCTCTCTCTCTACATTTGAAAATTCATCTTTTCCCATTTTTTTTTAGATAATAGTCATAATATCATTACAAGGTTGAAATATAATCATACTGTATGTACTTTTTGCCCCCCTTAATGCCATATCATTTATATACTTGTATTATGTAGCACTGTAGCATATTATACAAGCTGTAATGTTATTTTAATATGAATTTTGAAGTGATCACACAAATTGACATGAGCCACAATTTAAGGTCTGGATGCAACAATGATGAGAAAATGTATTAAAAGATCATCATATCGCCTTCATGAACCTATTAATTGAAGAAAAGATGCTTGCTGCTTTTCCAAATAAACTTTGACCTTGTCCTGACTTCTGTTCATCCTCGCCAAATAAAATCTGGACCACATAAAGGTCAATGGACTATCATATTGATATATGGGATTAAATTTCATCCATAATCAATGTAAAAGTTTATACTGATATCTAATCACGTGTGTGTTTGTAATAGAAGGGCACCACCTGTGTTAAATGCTTTTACTAATGTAATAATTCATGATTGACTTTTTGCTAAAACCCTGCTTATACTCGTAGGTCACATTGCATTGAAATTGAATTCTTTGTATATCACTGCACAGAAAAACTCTTAAGAAACTTCTGGTTTTGTATTATTTAATGCATGCATAACATCTTTTGGTTCAGGTTTTTATTTTATTTTTTCACTATGAATTATTCGCCATCATTTGCTTGTCCTTCCTCTTTCCAATAATTTATGCTTCTCCGAATCTCCCTCTATTTTATATAGAAAGTGGTTGTATCCATAAGATCTGGCAATTTAATCTGGAACTAAAGCTACTAACCTCAAGATCTGCATAATCAGGACGGTTGATGAATTCCTTGGCAAGCAAATATCTGTCTGGCCTATCCTTGTCATCACTGAACACTTTCCACATTCTGAGTGTGATCAAAACACGACAGGAATCAAACAGCAGATCAATGTGATTAACCAAACAATTTAACATATTGCCTACAGCATGAAATTTGACCAAATTTGAATAAACAAAAATGACCGTGAAACATCTGGTGGAAAAAAGATATTGATTATTGAACCACATCTAGCAAAACAAGTGGACCAAATAATCCACTTTTACGGTGGTCTAAGGTAGTCTGGGTTTGGGTAAGAGCAATATGCAATTTTTTAAATGTGATAGTTCTTATGAGAGGGAACAGAAGAGCCTTACCCTGGATAACACCTGAAGATTGCACCGAATGGCATTGGGCGCATGTGATAAACTGTTGTAAAAGTGCTGCACAAAAATTGATCAGAGTTTAGTCTTCTGATAGTGTCAGAATAAGCCAATTCTTCAAAATAAAGCACATGAAAAAAGACTTTTATATAGTAAATTATTTGGTTGAAGATAAACATAACATTTAATAATGCCAGCTACTCTGATTTTTTACTTCAAGCTTCGTTAGAAATGTTAGCTTGGCCCGCCAAAAATTACTATCACCAGAAAAACATTAAAAAAAAAAACATGTTCATGTTTCCCTGTGATTAGGTGATATTATAATGAAAATCCTCTACTTATAAAAGTATTCATTTAACTCCATAATATTTAGGGTATACTAATATCACACTAGACATGCTTGTATTTTGTAAAATATGACTCTAATCTCCCTTATAAACACGACACTAACTTCCCTAGAGGTGAGGTTAGTGTTGGAGGGACAAGTTGTAATATCGTCTAAACTCGGGAGAGGTCATGCAATTTACACGATATTATTTCTCCCAATAAGTTTGTATCTCGGGAGAGGTCATGTAATTTACACAATATTATTTCTCCCAACAAGTTTAAGATACAAAGTAAACCAAAATAGCTCAGAACCATACCTTAGAAAGTAGCGCCTTAATCTCCGGACATTGATACCAACACCAACATCCTCACTAATCAGGCGTGGATTCCACATGATAAGGGGTCTCACCTACCAATGTGCGAGTAGTTTGTATGAAACATATATGTGCACAAAAACGCAAAAGAATGACATCAGTAATAAAACAGGAGAATTCAGTGCAGGGATGTACTGGATCACTTGAGAGATTGGATGCGATTCTCTCCACACTTTCTAACATCTGATAATCAGGAACAACCATAACCACAATCTCATCGTCACTCTCTATAGGCTTCCGGTCACTTAAGCTGGATATACAGAAGAGCGGAATGTGAGATATATGCAGCATGACTATAAGTACAGAGGAAAACTTAAATTCTACAAATAGAAATGTAACTGAACAATCATCCAGCCTTAAGTGAAATACAAAAGAATCAAATGCTTACAAAAACTACACTACTAACTATGCTGCTGGGGTGAAAAGCAAAATAAAACATAGAGCGTTAATTGATGTGATGGCAGTTACCTTGCAAATCTAAACTGAGCATCCTTCCACCGGTAGTTAAGAAGAGCAGCTGCGCCAGCATCTGGAAATATGGCTTTAACTCTCTATCAATCAAACTCATAAACTTAGAAACAAGTTTACAGTGTATAAAATAGATTCATTAAGGTTTAATTACTCGGCCGATAGTCCTTATAGTTTCACTAAATTTTCAATTAGGTCCCTATATTTTTTCTTTTCAATTAGATCCATATATCATATCAGATTTTATAACCAAGTCTCTACCGTAAATTAGAACTAATAGAATATTCTGTTAAACAAAACGGAATATTCAGTCAAGTATTAGGCATATTCGTTTTGTTTAACAGAATATTCTGTTAATTCCAACGTTTTTGTCACATTACGGATTTAATTACAAAATCTGATATGGTATAGGGGGTTAATTGAAAATCCAATGAAATTATAGGGATTAACAGAATAATTAAACCAGTCATTAAAACACAAATCGCAAAACCTTATTGAATTTGAATCATCATAATCACAAAAGCATGCCTAAGTTTAAGTATTCGTCAGCATCTATTTTGTGAATCCTTATGTCATGCAGAAATCAGTCAAAGCACAACTATCACTCTATTGAATCATTATGTCAATGAATTTTATTGCATTTTCTAATACGTGTAGTTTACTTCAATTAGTGGAACGAAATGTAACTATGGCTATATCTGTGAGTTATTTAATTTTTCTCTTCATAACCAAGAACTAGGGGTCTAGAACAATTCATGATAAATCAAATGACATATTAGTAATCTTCTTATTAAAAATAAAACTATGGACTAAGTAGGAGTATAAGTTGGATGCTAAAGAATGCATAAATACATTTGCACATGTAGTAGCAGAGAAAGCATTAATGTTGGACATAACTCATAGGTGTCAATAATGTAGGTTACATCAAAAGAAACCAATTTAACTTACATGGACATAACAAAATAACGGATCATATATACAAGTATTTCTAAGATATTGAATAGAAAATGGCATTTAAAATTCAGCAAATTCTTCACACATTTCAATTACACTAACCTGACATTCTGTTTCTGCAATAAGTGTATCCAAGAAAATCCTTGACAATTCCCAGAGCTCTACCTGTGCACCTTCATCATCTAAAACTTGCAGTTGGGGGATTAAGAGTTCAACCTGTGAGCAAGTTAAAAATAGTTAGTTCAAGAAAAATGAGGTGCTAAAGGAACTCAAAAGAACAAACTAAGCCACCCATTAACCTGTCTTTGCTTAAAAAATCTCAGTTACATGAGACACAAAATGATAAAAATTTTAATGCCAATCTCAAAAAAGAATAAAACTAGCACTATCATAGTCTTTTTTAATTTAAACATGTTAAATAAATTTATGAAGTTGATCTTAAACAAGATTTTCAGTACAATTAATCAAAGTCAAAACACCAGGATTCACCCAAGAATATCCACAAAGAAGCATTGTTCTATCTTCTATAAATGAAACCACACCTAAAAAAAAAGATCTGCGACAAATATCCAATTGATTACAGCAAGTAGTACCACAAAATTGAAAGCATAAAATATAAAAAAATTAATAAGGACATGAAATTTTGGCACATACTATGGCTCTCATCCCTCCTGAAGAGACAAACAATGCAGCTGCCTCACTTGATTGTCGCACCGCACCCTCCAAATCTGAAGGCAAACAACTAAAAACACAAAAATTGAGTTAACATCTTCCAGACACACATTATCACAATTTAGACCAAACTCCAAGGCTAATAAACGCATCATCATCTCGATAAATTCATATTTGGACTTCACCAAAAAATTGTTTAATTAACAGCATAAACTTTCAGCAACAAACGATCATTTACATAAACGAACTGAAGATAAAGCACTATTGAAAACATAAATATAAACACTATCCAATACAATGTTTCATAGCTTACAATTTACAAAAAGCTACGATAACACATAAATTGGAAAAGGAAAGTAATATTAAATATAAATTAATCAAATTAATTAATTAAGAAAGGTAAGGCTAAAAGGTGGTCGAAATAGAAGTACCTGTCATCTTCTTCCTTATCGCGATCAAGATAAGGTTCTGGTTCTGGACTCTGAGGCGTGTCTGTGTCTAGGGGAGTTTCACCTTGGAATTTATCAAACTTGGCAAGGATTCTAGTGGAGGTGGCACGGTGGAGGGTGTAGCGGTGAAAAAGGGAAGAAGAAGAAGCAGATAAGGGAAAAGAAGAACGAGTGGCTGTGGATGAAGCTGAAGCTGCGAGGGTTGAAGGAATATAGGTATAGTGGAAGTTGCAGGTTATAGTTGATGAAGCCATTTTAGTTTGTTGACTGTTAGTTACTCTGTTCCAACATCCAAGGCCCTGGAATGTATCATCATCATTCACATTCCATAATCTCACACAAGTGCGTCTCGCTCTCACCGCTCTCACAGTTCCACTTCAAAGTTGAAAAAAAAAAAATAGAAAATGAAATATAAAAAGAGATTTAATATTTCTTTATTTTCTCAATTTTCTTTTTAATTTGTGTTCATTTATATGAGTTTTAATTTTTCATGCAATAAGTCAATTAACAAAGTTTTACTGAGGGAAAAATATATGATACCAAGATATGTTATCAACAATAATTAAAAATACTTAAATATAATTTATTGTTTATAATAAAAATAATTAATTTTTAAATTTATTATTTTAAAAAATATTTTCTCCATTTAATTTATAAAAAAACTAATATATTATTAATTGTAGTATCTATCACTTAAAAAGAGAAAAAAACATGTTTGTCTAAAGTCTAAGCTTTCAGAGCTTTATCTTTTAATGATATATTTAACAATACTGAAATATTATTATTTTATAATCTTGCCCTTAAAAATTATCAAGAAAGAAAAAATCATGGCATGAAGAATCACACATAAAATATTATAATATGACAGTGTACTATAATTTTAAAAAAAATGTAAATAAATTTCTGATTTTTTGTTCTGTGAATATTTTTGTTTTTGATAATTTAAAAATATTTTTGAAGTTCATGATTTTTTTAAAAGTTGGATTATAAGTCCCTCTATTCATATGAGTCCTCGAACTTAATAAAAAAGTCTGATATGACTCTCATTGTGCTGATTTGGCCGTTACAAAAATACACGTAGAGGGAATCTTTTTAAAATGGGACAAATAAATTCCTTTGCTGCAAAACTACGTCGTTTTATAGACAGTCTTTTCACATACTCTCATCCATTACCGTATATGTAATATCTATAATACTCATACCACACTTAGAGAATTATATAAAACCTTAAGAATACCAACGATCAAACGAATAACACTCTATTTCTTCTTCCAAAAACTCTATTACGTAAGTTGAGAAAATTGTGATGTACAGTCGCTGTCGAAGAGGGTGAAAAAAGCTCCACTGTTGTCGTAGTTGCTGTTTTCTTCATCAAAGATAAGATTACATTGCTTAGTGACTCGATTTTAAGATTAAATGGTTATGTAAGTATGAACTGTTTTGTAAAAGGATTGTTTGTGCATGTTAAGAGTGATGTAAAAAAAGACAAAGGTATAATATTGTCATGCGATTGGATTGGATTGCATTTTTAGGAGTTTTGCTTTGAAATTTATTCTCTGTTAAGGCAAAGGTTCTTGGTTAATTTCTTTTTTTATTTTTAAAATTAACGCACATCTTCATCCCAATTCAACTAACTCTATACACAAGAAGTAATTTTCATGTTTTAAAAAGCAATGCCTTTCATAAAATAGAAAAGAAATCAACCAAGAACCTTTGCCCTAACATGGAATAAATTTCAAAAACGCAATTTCAATCCAATAGCTTCATAATATTATACCTTTTTTACATCACTCTCAGCATGCACAAATAACCCTTTCTTAGGGATAAGTACTTTTTTCGTCCCCAAGGGTTGGGGTTGAAATCAAAATCGTCCCCGACCTTTTTTTTCTTATTAAAATCATTCTCAACATTACAAAACGTTATAAAATCGTCCTTTTTTACTTCAATTTTATTTTTTTACCGCACCCTGCCGTCCTGCCGCACCGCACCGCACCGCCGCACCACCATCTTCTTCTTCTCCATACCGTCGCACCACCGCACCACCGCTTCTTCTTCTTCTTCTTTTTCTTCTTCTTCTTCTGTGAACTAGATTTTTGATAAAATTTGTTGTTTTTGATGAAATTTATTGTTGCTGAAATTTGAATTTCTGGATTTTTGATGAAATCTGTTGATGATGATGATGATGACCATGAAGAGAGGAGCATGAGGAAGGGTGGTGGGGGTGGTGGTGGTGGTATGGTGTTGTTGCTGTTGTTTGGTGTTCTTGGTGTTGGTGTTGGTGGTGGTGTTTGTGGTGGTGGTGGTGGTGGTGGTGGTGGTGGTGTTGGTGTTGATGGTGGTTGTGGTGGTAATGTTGGTGGCAGTGAAGGTGATGGGGTGAGGAAGGTGAAGAGGAGAATGATGATGATGAGGGCATTTTGGTCCAAAAATTCGGGAAAGGATGATTTTAAAGTGTTTTTGAATGTTGAGGATGATTTTAATAAAAAAAAGGTCGGGGACGATTTTGATTTCGACCTCAGACCTTGGGGACGAAAAAAGTACTTATCCCTTTGCATAACCATTTAATTTGAAAATTGAGTCACTAAGCAAAGTAATCTTACTTTCGGTGACGAAGACAATAACTACAATAACAATAATGAAACATTTTTCACTGTCTCCAAGCGACTGCACACTACAACTTCCTCAACCTACGTAGTGAAGTTTTTGGAGGGAGAAATAGAGTATTATTCATTTGATGATTAGTATTCTTAGAATTTTATGTAATTCTCTAAGTGTGGTATGGGTGTTATAGGTATTACATAAGAAATGAAAGTGTATAAAAAGGACTACTTATGAAACGACATAGTTTTGTAATAAGGAGACTTATTTATCACATTTTAAAAAGGTTTACTCCATGTGTGCATTCGTGGGAGCCACATTAGACTTTTTCATTGAGTCCGACGGACCCATATGAATTGAGAGACTCATATGTCCAACTTTTAAATAGATAGAGATTTAAAAATATTTTTAAATCGTTACGGATAGAAATACCTGCGAAGTAAAAGGTTAGGGATCTATTTATCTTTTTTTTAATGATTTTTTATTTTAAAAGGATAATTTATATTTAACATCTTTTATATTATTTAATTTTAAAAAAAT
>NC_029793.2:41368837-41370156 GCF_000816755.2 Arachis ipaensis | reverse complement strand
ACACACCTTTATTCATAACTCATAACAAAGTTTTGTTGCTGCGAATCAAATAAAAAGCTGAAAGACTAATAAATGTGTCTTAATTGTTTTATGCTTGGACAGATTATATGAATATTGTAGCTTAGCTTTGACTAACAATATGAATAATATGGCCTTGAGCTTTGAGAAGAACTAGTTCGTGAAACCAAAAGAGGAGTATACTCCCCTAGTCTTACGTTGTCATTACTTATTAGTAACCTTATTAGCTATACCAAGAAAAACAATTTGCAGTTCTCTAGTATTATTAGATGATATATATAAGTCTAATATAATAATAGGTAGAAATTCACCTGCAGTCAATTTCACATGAAGTTATTTTTGGATGAATAACACGTGTTACTAATTGATTTAAAAAAATCAATTTATTTTATATAAATGATTTAATTAAAAAACTAATTGATATAACTATGAACATGATATTAGATTTTTTACTGTATTTATTATATAATTTTTTTTAACTAAAATTATAATTAAAAATTATTAAAAAAAATTATCTAATATATTGGACCAGCTCAATGTTAATTAGATTTTTTTCTATTATAAAATATAAAAAAAATTAATTCTAAAAAAAATCATGTTATTTTTCAGGATTTAATTTTTTTATTTTGTTTTCAGAAAATTTGTACAAAATTCACCAATCACATCGACTAAACTTATTTATTTACGTAAAGTTTGTTTATGGACACAGCAAACTTATTTACATTTTAATACGATTTGAATTGTATTAGTATATTTTTATTTTGTAATCAATTTAATTTTATTTAAATAATTAGAATTTTAAATTATAAAATTTGTATTAGTTTGTAATTTAAAATTTAAATAAATATAATTTAAATTAATGATTTATAAAATTGTATATATTCGTATTATTGTATTCATATGATTAATTATATTTATTCGATTTTTAAAAAAAAAAACAGTTATTAATAGGACTAACTTTAGTTCTAGAACCAGAAGTGAGAAACCATTTGTGAATAGGACTAACTTTATCGAAGAGTGGATAATATTACATTCAAACCCTTTTTTTTATTTACATTGCGGAAATGAAAATAATATGTAGGATAGTTTATGATAAATATTGTCTTTTCATTTCGGAATAAATTTATGATAGTTAAAACTTTATGATATATTTTTTATTTTTTTACGTTTTACCATCTAATTATTTTAGATACAAATATGTGTTTTTTTTTTTCCTGAAAATACCATGCTTTCTTAAAAAATAAAAAACTAATGAGCTTTTTGGCTCGCTAGTTAATGGATTCCTAGAACTAAAATCTCGG
>NC_029793.2:41364925-41366952 GCF_000816755.2 Arachis ipaensis | reverse complement strand
CAATTAAAAAAAAATTAAATCCTAAACAATAACATGATTTTTTTTAAAATTAATTTTTTTTATATTTTATAATAAAAATAAAAAATTTGATTAACATTGAGCTAGTCTAATATACTAGATAATTTTATTTTTTTAATAATTTTTAATTATAATTTTAGTTAACAAAATTATATAATAAACAATTAACTATAATTTCTTAATTTAAATTAGTCAATTTATTTTTAAAATAAAATGCAGTAAAAAATCTAACATCATAGCTATATCAATTAATTTTTTAATTAAATCATTTGTATAAAATAAACTAATTTTTTTAAACTAAATGATAGCACGTGTCATCCATCCAAAAATAACTTTATGTAAAGTCGACTAGAGGTAGTTTTCAGCGTAATAATACGGTGCTGTGCCTCTTATTTGATTTTGAGGCCAATTTCAAAATAATTACCGACCATGATTCGGGTCATGCCATGCCTCATGAACCATGCATGATAAATGTGTGACATTTGGAAGATTCATAAATTCAAATTCAGCATTCATGATGCTTAAATCAATTTTGAGACTTGAAAACAGTGATTGAGAATGTCACGCCTTATAACTTATAACCCTAATTACTGGGACATTGCTCTATCTCTGTGTCTATCTCTTAATTACTCTATTATCAATGTTTTTAAAAATCAATAATTAATCAATAAATGAGAGAAAATAAGAAAAAATTAAAAGACTTACTAATGAGGAATTTGTGATTCACAGTAACAAATTTTTGTTATGAGTTATGGATGAAGGTGCTTCATAACCAATAATAAGAACATACTTCCCTGCGGTTCCTTGAGAAGACGACCCGAGGTTTAAATACTTTGGTTATCAATTTATTTAGGGGTTTGTTACTTGTGACAACCAAAACGTTTGTACGAAGGGATTTCTGTTGGTTTAGAAACTATGTCTACAACGCAACTATTTTTATAAAATTCTTTACTAGCAAAAATCCCCAAACGTCAAAATGGCGCCGTTGCCGGGGAATTGCAATCGTGTGCCTTATTATTGGTTATTGTAAATATTTTTCTTTTACGTGTTTATTTGTTTTTATTTTCTTCTTTTATCTTCATTAGCTACTATGAATTCTCACCCCTCTCGCTTTGAGTTTGGTTCTAATATTGTTGAAAGGAATGAAAGTTATAACAGGAACATGCATCAAGGTCAGAGCAATCAAAGATGGATGGAGCCAAGAGGATCTGATCAACCCTTTTGGCAGCAACACCCTCCAAGATATCATGGACAAAGACCATTCTACAATGTATACCAAGGCAATAGACATGGTGGACAACCTCGTAGTTACCAACAAGCCCCACCCTGTGCTTATAGGCCATCCTCTCAACACAACCTTGAACCACCACACTCACAAGCTCCTTTTCACCATTCGCCACCATATAATCCTCATTCACCCCGATTCCAATCCAATTACTCCCAAACATCACCACTTCCCCATGTACCATATCCAAATCTATCACCCCGAGAATCAGAGGTTTGCCTCAAGGAAACAGTAGATCAATGATGAGCGGATAATTTATACGCTTTTTGACATTGTTTTTAGTATGTTTTTAGTAGGATCTAGTTACTTTTAGGGATGTTTTTAATAGATTTTGTGTTAAATTCACATTTCTGGACTTTACTATGAGTTTGTGTGTTTTTCTGTGATTTCAGGTATTTTCTGGCTGAAATTGAGGGACTTGAGCAGAAATCAGATTCAGAGGTTGAAAAAGGACTGCTGATGCTGTTGGATTCTGACCTCCCTGCACTCAAAGTGGATTTTTTGGAGCTACAGAACTCGAAATGGCGCGCTTCCAATTGCGTTGGAAAGTAGACATCCAGGGCTTTCCAGAAATATGTAATAGTCCATACTTTGGCCAAGAATTGACGATGTAAACTGGCGTTCAATGCCAGCTTTCTACCCAAATCTGGCGTCTAGCGCCAGAAAAGGATCCAAAACCAGAGTTGAACGCCCAAACTGGCACAGAAACTGGCGTTCAACTCCA
>NC_029793.2:41363226-41364874 GCF_000816755.2 Arachis ipaensis | reverse complement strand
CTTATCTGAAATTCCTACCAATGATTTACATAAGTATTTCTATCCTTCTTTTATTACTACATTTCAAAAACTACATAACTATTTTATATCCGCCTGACTGAGATTTACAAGGTGACCATAGCTTGCTTCATACCAACAATCTCCGTGGGATTCGACCCTTACTCACGTAAGGTATTACTTGGACGACCCAGTGCACTTGCTGGTTAGTTGTATCGAAGTTGTGACAATTATGAATTAAGATCAGAGCACCAAGCTTTGGAGCCATTACCAGGATTTGTTCGAGCCTGGAGATCACAATTTCGTGCATCAAGTTTTTGGCGCCGTTACCGGGGATTGTTCGAGTTTGGACAACTGACGGTTCATCTTGTTGCTCAGATTAGGTAATTTTCTTTTTGTTTTGTTTTCAAAAATTTTTCAAAAAGCTTTCAAAAATTTTTCTTTTGTTTTCGAAAAAATAAAATAAAATAAAATAAAATAATAAAAATAATGTTTTCAAAAATAAATTATTCTATGGCTTCAAGACTTTTAAGAATGAATTCTAGTGTTTTATGAAACATGTTGAATCCTATCTGGCTGTAAAGCCATACCCAAACTGCTTTGGGATTGGTATTCAACTAATCACTCCAGTCCATGTAATTATATGCTAAAGCTTGGCTGGCTATTAAGCCATGCCTGACCCTTTGATTGGAGCTTTAGAGCATAAGATTCCTGGAATTCATATTAAAAATTTTGGAATCCTTATTTTTCTTTTTCAAAATAATTTTTGAAAAAAATATAAAATAAAAATCCAAAAAAATTTAGAAAATCACAAAAATAAAAAATATTTCATGTTTCTTGTTTGAGTCTTGAGTCATATCAATACTGGAAAGGAAGAGGATGAATCCATCATCCTAGGAAGACCTTTTCTGGCCACAGCAAGAGCTGTGATTGATGTTGACAGAGGTGAAATAGTTCTTCAATGGAATGAGAACTCCCTTGTGTTTAAAACTCAAGGATCTCCCTCTGCAACCATGGAGAGGAAGCAAAAAAAGCTTCTCTCAAAGCAGAGTCAACCAGAGCCCCCACAGTCAAACTCTAAGTTTGGTGTTGGAGAGTCTCAACAAAGCTCTACGAAATCTGAAGTTCCTATAGATGTCAATCATTCTGAACCTCAATGGATAATGTGAGATGCCAAAACTATTCAAGAGGCAAAAAGCTATAAGTCCCGCTCATATGATTGAAGCTCTGTTTCATTGATAGTTTGGAATTTATAGTATATTCTATTCTTTTTATCCTATTTTGACTTTCAGTTGCTTGGGGACAAGCAACAATTTAAGTTTGGTGTTGTGATGAGCGGATAATTTATACGCTTTTTGACATTGTTTTTAGTATGTTTTTAGTAGGATCTAGTTACTTTTAGGTATGTTTTTAATAGATTTTGTGTTAAATTCACATTTCTGGACTTTACTATGAGTTTGTGTGTTTTTCTGTGATTTCAGGTATTTTCTGGCTGAAATTGAGGGACTTGAGCAGAAATCAGATTCAGAGGTTGAAAAAGGACTGCTGATGCTGTTGGATTCTGACCTCCCTGCACTCAAAGTGGATTTTTTGGAGCTACAGAACTCAAAATGGCGCGCTTCTAATTGCGTTGGAAAGTAGACATCCAGGG
>NC_029793.2:41341772-41363096 GCF_000816755.2 Arachis ipaensis | reverse complement strand
GAACCGACAGATGAATAGCCGTGCTGTGACAGGGTGCGTGAGCATATTATTCACTGAGAGGAGGGGGTGTAGCCACTGACAACGGTGATGCCCTTGCATAAAGCCAGCCATGGAATGGAGTAAGACTGATTGGATGAAGATAGCAGGAAAGCAGAGGTTCAGAGGAACGAAAGTATCTCCATTCGCTTATCTGAAATTCCTACCAATGATTTACATAAGTACCTCTATCCCTATCTTATTAATTATTATTCAAAAACTCCATTATCAATTTATATCCGCCTGACTGAGATTTACAAGGTGACCATAGCTTGCTTCATACCAACAATCTCTGTGGGATTCGACCCTTACTCACGTAAGGTATTACTTGGACGACCCAGTGCACTTGCTGGTTAGTTGTATCGAAGTTGTGACAATTATGAATTAAGATCAGAGCACCAAGCTTTGGAGCCATTACCAGGATTTGTTCGAGCCTGGAGATCACAATTTCGTGCACCAATCAACTTCAAACAACCCTTCATCAACTGGAGCAAGCAGTAAGTCTATTATCTTCTAGACGTTCGAACATTCAAGGACCTCCCACAACCCCATGTGGACAATCTAATGAAGAGCGTAGCATGAAGGAGATACTAGAAACTTCAGTGGACAAGACAGAGCATGGCTTTGTCCTGGAACAAGTAGAGGAAGCTGTCATTATTAAAGAAGAAGAGTTGGTTGAGGAGACGCTGAACTTCCATGAGAATCCAGAGTTGTGAAAAATTCTGTCAAGGACGTTATAATTGATGCTAAGGAGGACAGTGCCCAACCCCCACGTAATGAACTTGCATCCGCAATGAATTCTCTGAGATCGAAGAATCTTCCCCAAGTGAATACGAAGATGATACGGAGGTAGATTTCTCTCAACCTCCAGTCTATGACTTAAGTGATGAGGAAGACATAGATGGCTTTGATCAGGACATGGATACATTTGAAGAATCTTGCAAAGAAGTGGAAAAATTCACAGAAGAGCACAAGGGAGTAGAACTCACAGAACCACTGGAACCACCTATCCCAAGGCCATTACCACCCAATACAAGTTTCAAGTGGGTACAATCCTTAACCTTTAACTGTGTTTTTCTACTTGAATATGGTTTGCTTGAAACAGATGGCCAGCTTAGAGCTCTCTGCGGCTTTAAGAGTAAAAGGGAAATGGCTCGTACTCAGAGCTGGTGCACAAGGTTTAATAAGGTTCCACGCTTCAACTCGAAGTGCACGGATTGTCATCATGATCAATCGGATGGATCTCGGAAAACGTTTGGTTATCCTGGTGAGAATCTAATTTCTAAACCGGATTTAAAAGCCAAGTTTGGGATCCTGGAATCTATTCTGACACTCGTCACCCCGAGAGCCTGAGAATCTATTTGAAGCTGCTCAGAAGCTTTACATGCCTAGTTTGGGACCCCGGAGGCTATTGGCATTCCAAGCGTTGGTGGAGATTTCTGGATGAATTTAAGCACAAGCCACCATAACAGGAAGCTCATCCAATGTCCAACTTAAGGACTTTAACTAAAAGTGCTAGGTGGGAGATAACTCACCATGGTATGATCGTTCTTTTTTTTTCAATTTTAATTTTATTCCGTTTTGTTTATTTTTGAGTTTTATTTTATTTTACTTCATTGAACCTAGAATCGTGCATAACATTCATATTAGCATTGCATTCTGTATTTTGGACAAAAAAAAGGGGTGCGCGACGCGAGACCGCATCATTCATGCGATCGCGTCAAGTTACGAAAAACACTTCCCACGTGACCGCGTCATTCACGCGGCCACGTGATCTGGAGATCAGCGTAAAGATCCAACGTCCAGAAAGTTAGGCTGGAATCGTGCGGCCATTGTGCGTTTCGCACAAACGACCCACGCGGTCGCGTCCCTGACGCGATCGCGTCACTTGCACAACATCAATCCCACGTGATCGCGTCTCATGGATTACACAAACCCCAAAAGGAGACAGAGAGTTGCGTTGAAACAACGCTGGATTCGTGCGTTTAGCACAATTTCCAGCGACGCGATCGCATGCCCTAGGCGATTGCGTCATTCATTCTTTTAGCTATTCCATGCGATCACGCCACTCACGCGATCGCGTCGACCCCCATTTCACTCCAGCCACGCGACCGCGTGCCCTACGCGATCGCGCCGCCGCGCCACCCTCCTCCGCCACGCCAGACGCCACCGCCACCATCCCCCAGCCATCTCTCTGCCCCACTCTCCTTAATTCGCCTACCAGGTTCCGACGAACGCCACCCTTCTATCCATTCGTAGTTAATTCATATTTTTCTGTTTATGTTCACATTTAGGCTAGTTAGCTATGCATGTTGTAGTGGATTCTAGGTTATTAGGTAGCCTAGGATGTGGTTAGTGGATTTAGGCCTGTTTAATTGCACTGTTCGTGTTCCTTGTTTTATCAATTTGCAATTCTGCTGTTGCTGTGAAGTTAGTAATGTTCATATGCTGCTCTTCAAGTTCATGATGCTATACTCTTTTTTATTCATACTATTTAATTGCAGCTTTACTTTTGATTAATATGAACTATTCTATTGCTGTTTATTTTTCAGGACAATCCAATTTTAGCCGGAATGCTGCCCAAATTTCTGTAAAATGTTTCCATTCCTGTCTTGGTTTTGGCATTTTCAACTGTGCATCTCTTAGATTTAACCAAACAAATTCATGAATGCCAGGGCAAGCTCTCTCATTCTCTTTGATTTTCTGGTTCATAATCTGCATTTTTGATGATTAGATTCCAATTTTTTTTTGCTATTTCTATATCTATCCGAATCATCATCAACCTAATTTTCTTGTTTGGTTATGAGTTACCTGTAGCCTTTAATTGTGAATGCTTGTTACTTAGAAACTTATCATTATGCCACTTACATTAACCCACTTTTTACTAACTCACTAATTTAAACTTCTTCAACTCTTTTTCAATTCTAACCAACTTAACCTTTCATACTCTCTCTTCTTGGTTTTTCACTTTCTCTTTAACCTTCTAACCATGGCATACTGATAATTTTTCCTAATTAACATGCCTTCTATT
This sequence comes from Arachis ipaensis, assembly GCF_000816755.2. Classification (NCBI taxonomy): domain Eukaryota; kingdom Viridiplantae; phylum Streptophyta; class Magnoliopsida; order Fabales; family Fabaceae; genus Arachis; species Arachis ipaensis. The sequence continues at coordinate 41,360,029 of NC_029793.2, read as the reverse complement.
ACATTTTGGATTGTGAATTCTTCTTTTCAGACTTTTAACTCCTATACAATCCTTAATGCACATTTACTTAACTCATTTTCCTTATCCTATTGCTCCTTTGCCACTTTGTGTTTCTTTTGACTATTTGCCTATTTGTTTTCCTGTTTTTATTATATCCTGGTTTTCTATTTTTCAGGATGTCTGCCAGCCAAAGAAAAGGAAAAGCAAAGGCTACTACTGGCAAACGAAAAAGAGGAGAATCCGCTATGTCCATCATGGATATCATGCACGATGACTCCTGGCGGGAGAAAAACTTTACCCCGCAGGAGAAGGCTGACCAGCTACTCCCTGCTACTGATCCAGTAAAGTTTGCAAACCGATACTGTGAGCTGAAGTATCTGGTGTTTGCAACCTCCAGGAACTTGTACCTAGAGAGGTCTCTGAAGATCCCAGAAGAACTCCAGCAATACACCTCTGATAAGATCAAACAAAGAAGCTGGTTCTTCCTGGAAAAAAACCTGACTGAGGTCAATGCATCTTGGGTAAGGGAATTCTACTGCAATTACTTCAAGACTTCCCTAGATGCAGTGAACCTAAGAGGGAGGCAGATTCTGGTCACTAAAGAGGCCATTGAAGATGTTCTGAAACTTCTGCCTAAATCTGATCAGCTGGATGGTTATCAAAAAGCTGAGGAGGACATGCGCTTCATGAAGTTTGATTGGGATACAGTCAAGGTCAGGATAGCCCTTGAGCCGAGCGTTCCTTGGATTATGGGTTAGAACACTACCATGCCAAAGGAAATCAAGCGGATTTACTTGAATGATGAGGCTCGGTTATGGCATTAGATACTTAGCAACTTCATTATGTTGAGTACTCACGAGACTGAGATACCAGCTGCTATGATCACCCTCCTATAGTGTGTGATGGAGGGTAAGGACCTGTACCTGCCACCCTTTATCCGGTACTATATGGCCAGGATCCACGTCCGAGGCACTCTTCCCTTTCCTTATCTGATTACACAACTATGCCGTCGAGCTGACGTGCCTTGGGAGGATGTTGATGAAAAGCCACCTGCTGCAGAATGCAAGAAGATTATCCCTCACAGCAGGAACTTTCTGGCTTTGGGCTACAGACCTCCATTCCTCACTGCTACTGCTGAGACAGCCACACCATCTGCCGGCCCATCTTCTTCCACAGCTACCCCTGCCACCACCACTGTACCTCCACCTGCCCCAGAGCCCGTCTATCATCTAGTGCACTGCTTGTTTCGACGGCTTGACCAGATGGAGCGTCGCAACAAGTGACGCTATGAGCACCTGAAGCTGATGATACGATCTGGCGACATTCCCTCCGAGCCTGACATACCATCCGAGGCATCTGAGGAGGAGGCGGATGACCACGAGGCAGAGACCCATCCACAGAGCGAGGCTGCGCAGGCAGGCACAGAGCATGCCGCATCACATCAGGAGGCTCCGCCTCAAATTCAGGCTGTAGACCCCGAGATCCCTATCCAGTCAGCACCTCCTCTGTAGCAGGCAGATCCTCAGACCGCCACCACAGAGACTCCAGCTACTCACCCTTCCAGTGATGACACCCCTTCACACCCTGCTTAAGTGAGCATCAGGGACGATGCTTCATTTTAAGTGTGGGGAGGTCGCCCTCTCTGGCGTACATTTTTTTTGGTGAACCACTACAGACTCTTTTTATTTTATTTTGCTACTTTTCTGTATTTTTCTTTTTATTTTTATTTTTCTTTTCTCAGTATTTATATATTGCTATTTTTATGTATTTTTACTCTATTTCTGCATTTTTCATTTTAGTTCATATTTTAGCCATTTAGTTTAGTAGCAATTCTAACTTATTAGTTATAGAAATTGTGGATTAATTAGTATAGCTTACCCCTTTTAGCATAAGATAGCTTAGTTTAAATTGAAAAATATAAAAAGGGAGTAAACTAGGAACTTGAACATAATAGAAACAACCCACACCTTGTATATATAGCATTATATGTTAGTTAGTTAACAACATTTCATCAAGGAGAAACACAAACTTTAAAGCCATTCAAAATAAATTTTACATTGAGAATAATGGGAACTTTTAATTTTACTTGCATGACATACATAATTGATAAATGATTTTTGAGCTAGAGAACACACAGCCTGTGAGTTTTGAGCTTAATTGTATGGTTACATTCAAACCATAATTTTTATTCCTGTGTGTTCTGCCCTTCTTTTTTTTGATGTTCTTTACTTTGTTTTAATCTATATGTCCGATTATAGAATAGAAATACATACCAAGAGAGTGATTGAGGCCATTGTTTAATTTTAGCTCACTTATCCCAAAATAGCCTATCTTTTACATCACCCTTGTTAGCCCCCTTGAGCCTTTAAATCCCCTTTTATTCTATAAACCACATTACTAGCCTTAAGCAGAAAAACAAAATAAAAATCCCAAGTTGAATCCTTGGTTAGCTTAAGATAGGAAGTATGTATGGTTTAAATGTGGGAGAACCTATTGGGAACATGGATGATAAAAACAAAAGGGTAGAAAAGTTGAAAAGAATAAAATAATTCAAAATAAAAGTTTTGGGAAGCATGCTCATGTGAAATCCAAATAATTGAATTACCATGTGCATTAAAAAAAAGTGTTATTTTTCAGTGGTTGAATAAAGGGCACACAAAAGAATTCCCCAAATGTGAAATAAAGAAATGCACATGGGATAAAAAAAAATAATAAACATTGAAACATGAGCATGTAACATCAAAAGTGGGAAAATATAGGAAAATAGGTAAAGAAGCTTTGCTTTACAAAGTATGTATGTTAGGTGAGATCTTAGACTAATTAAGGATTCACTTATTAGCTCACTTAGCCTTATACATATACCCTTACCTTTACCTTGGCCCCATTACAACCTTAACTAAAGACCTCATGATTTTTGGTATGTCTATATTCTATAATTATTGATTGGTTAGATGAAGAACAAAGTTATATAAAGTAAGAATAAAAAGAAGAATAGAGTGATTAACCCAATAAACATTGAGTGACTAGAGAGTAAACACAAAATCCAATGAGGGTTCAATAGCTCATTGATGACAAGTCATCTTAGCCTATTTTAGCTAGTCTTTTTCTGTTGTTTTCATTAGAATTATGCACTTTCTTGAGCTACAAGCAAGCTAATTGAGTAGATTTTCATGTTTCCCTTGATTGAACCAACCATATATGAATTCATGCCATTTCATGAGGTTTTATGCTATATTTGTTGCATATTATGAAAGATTGAATATCTCATGATTTTGAGCATAGCTTTGATGAGTTTGGTTGATTAATGATAGGTGAAGAAAGCTTGGAGAAAGGTTGAAGCAAAGAGGAATGGCTAGAAGTGAAGATTTTCGGAGAGCTTTTGAACTTGAGTGAACTTTAATTTCTTGTTTTCATTGCTTTCAATTTTATTTTACATTTGTCTTGGATCTTGGATTAGAGAATTGAAGAAATTCTGTTTCAATCTCAATCTTGGATCTCTCTATTTCTTTACTATTAATTGAATTGCATTTCCGGTTCATTGCTCTTCATCTCTTTTCTTTGCAATTTACAATTCCCTTGCAATTGCTCTTGTTAGATCTAGGAAGGCATTGAGATCTAGACTTGGTTTTCTAGTCTCTGGGTCCTGAGATCTGAATTTCTCATTTCAATTCCCTGTTTATTGCTTTTAATGTTCATTTACTTTACTGCTTCAAGATCCGGTTCAATCCCAATTCCCTTTCCCTCTTCTGTTTGATGCAATTTAGTTTTTCCTTGTTTAATTTCTGCAAATCCACATCCCAATCCCCTTTACATTTCAAGCAATTTACATTCCTTGCACTTTAAGATTCTGCAATTTACATTTCTTGCACTTTAAGTTTCTGCCATTTAATTTCTCGTTCTTTAAGTTTCAGCAATTTATTTCTTGTTCTCTTTACTTCAATGCAATTTAATTCTGCAAGTCACAAAATCATCAACCAAATCTTGATTCGCTTGAGTAAATCAACCACTAAACTAAAATTGCTCAATCCTTCAATCCCTGTGGGATCGACCTCACTCCCGTGAGTTTTTATTACTTGATATGACCCGGTGCACTTGCCGGTTAGTTTTGGGTGTTTTGGGAGAGATTCGTTTCTCACCAAAATATCTCATCACTCATTAACATATATCTTTGTTGAAATTATTAATTGTCTTGCAAGTTTATAAAATGTTTTTCTCTCCCATTTCAATTGTAAAGGCACTTTATCAACTATCTAAGATTTGGCTATATATATATATATATATGACTCCTTGAGAATGTGAATTAATTCAACTACATGCAAGCTTTATATACAAGTGAATAAAAAATAGAATTGCATGATGCGTTTAGGTAGTTGCATTTAGATTAGATTGTATTGCATGGCATTCCACCACTTTAACCTAACATTACTCTTGGACTTAGCATGAGGACATGCTATTGTTTAAGTGTGGGGAGGTTGAAAAACCCATATTTTATGATATATTTTCTGCTTAATCTGAGTGATTTATTCAATCCTTCACCCACTTATTCATCTTAATTGCATGGTTTTACTTTTCCTTCCTTATTATGTGATGTATGTGAAAAACATGTTTCCTATGCTTAAAAATAATTATTTTGATTACCCTTTATTTCCATTCGATGTCATGATTCGTGTGTTGAGTAGTTTCAGATCTTCTAAGGCAGGAATGACTTAAAGGATGGAAAGAAAACATACAAAAATGGAAGGAAAGCACAAAACAGAGTTTTTGAAGAAACTGGCAACCACGCGATCGCATGGGCGACGCGGCCGCATGCCAGCGCGAAAAGGCATTGACGCGGCCGCATGACTGACGCGACCACGCGCCTCGAGCGAAACACATATGACGCGGTCGCATGACTGATGCGACCGCGTGACAAGAAAAACTTCAAATGACGCGACCGTGTGACCCACGCGGACGCGTGACAGAGGCCACGCACCAGAAATTGCAGAAAACGCTCATAGCGAATTCTGAAGCCCTTTTTGGCCCAAATCCAAGTCTAGAAGGTATAGACCAGAGGTTATGAAGTGAGGGAATGCATCCATTCAAAGAGAGTCTCCACTTTAGTTAGTTTTCATGATTTAGATTTAGTTTAGAGAGAGGTTCTCTCCTCTCTCTCCTCCCTTTAGGATTAGGATTTAGAATTTGGATTTTATTCGCTTTCAGGATTATCTCTTTATCAGGTTCAATATTCCCTTTTATTTACTTTTGCAATTTAATTTATGAATTTTTCCATGTTACAGATTACTCTTTTGAATTAATGTTATTTGAGGTATTTCAGTTTAATATTGCTTTATTTTATTTATGTTGCTATCATTCCCAATCTGAAGACATTTTTTATTCCAGTAGATTTACTTTTTCCCTTTTGGTCTTGGTTAAGAAATCAGTAACTCAGAAGTTATCAAACTCAAACATGATTGATAATTGTCATCTTTGTTAATTAAATTGAACTTCAATAATCCCAATCTTTTCCTAGGAAATAAATAGGATCCGAAGATCAAACCAATTAATCCCTTGACCTTCCTTTATCTTAGTAAAGGTTAACAAAGTGGAATTAAGATTCAATTCTCATCATCATTGACAAGGATAACTAGGATAGGACCTCCAATTTCTCATACCTTGCCAAAAGTTTATTTACAGTTATTTATTTATTTTACTTGCCATTTAAATTGCTTGATCTTCATTTACTTTATTTGCTAATTAGACTATTCGCTCCTCATTCTCAAAACCCCAATTTATAATCTCCATAACCAATAATAAGAACATACTTCCCTGCAGTTCCTTGAGAAGACGACCCGAGGTTTGAATACTTCGGTTATCAATTTATTTAGGGGTTTGTTACTTGTGACAACCAAAACGTTTGTACGAAGGGATTTCTGTTGGTTTAGAAACTATGTCTACAATGCAAATATTTTTATAAAATTCTTTACTAGCAAAAATCTCCAAACGTCAGTTATAAATACCCAAAACCCCTCTTCTTTCTTCTTTTTTTTCTTTTTCTGAGCTATTTTGTCTTCAATTTCTCTTCAAGGCTTCTTTATAACCATCCTTCTTTATTCAAGATTTCTTTATCTTAAATTTCTGTTTGGGAGTTTTTGTTTACTTGTTGGAGGTTTTGGATCATCCGTGTTCTTGCTGTTTGCAACTTCATCATTTTACTCATCATTCTTAAGGTTAGTTCTGCAACCTGTGTGACTATTGAATAATATGCTCTAGGTTTAGAAACCTTTTTTGCCGTTGATGCTTGGTAATTTGAGATTCTGGGTTCTTCATTAAACATCGAAAACCTTGAAAATTTTACTTTATTTCATTGTTGCTCGAACGTTGATTGTTGCATTGTGACGCCGAATGTGAAGCTTTATTCTATGTTTCCCCCAAATGATGCCTTTCTGCATTTCTGAAGATGGCTCCATTTTCATGTTTAATTTGTTTCGTATGCGAGAGGGGATAAGAACTGAAATGTTCTTTGTGGGTTGTTGAAGACAACCCGACCTCTTGCAACCTGTAAGACTCAGAAATTTCGAAAAATCTTATTATGAGCTAATTTCAATTTATTTATTCATTAAAAATTTTATTTTCATAAAATATTTTATTAAAAGTAATTAAATCAAGTTCTAATAATTAAAATAAAAATTTTACTTAATTTTTCAATTATTGAATAATTTTCTATATTTAAACTATAAAGTTTAGTAGTTATAAAAGAATAAGAATTTTATATGACTTAGTTTAAATAATTGAGATGTTAGAATTTAATATTTTAATTTTTATAAGCAAAGAAAATTAATTATATTATCTCTAATTTTAAATTAAAATACTTTATTTAAAGTCAATTAGCAGATTGATAATTAAATAATATTTTCAAATAAATTTTAAGGGATTACATTAGATTTTTAATTAATACTCTACCTAAACCCTAATTCCCAAATCAAAACCCTAAATCCCCAAAACACAACCTTAACCCTAATTTCCCAAAATTGGCCGTCGTTCCCTTTTTTCTTTTCCTTTCTTCTTCTATACACACCCACACTAACGGCAAGAGAGAAGAGGGCAGAGGAAGAGAGAAAGAGATCTAAGGGAGAAGGGAGATTGGGAAGAAAGAGGGGGACCGTGTGTAGTCGTCACCACCACACCGCGCTACTGCTCCGCCGCCGTCGCGTTGCCACTCGTCACCGTTGCTATGTCATCGCCAAGGAGCTTGAAGGGAGATGGGAAGGCTATCTAGCAGCCGTTGTGCTTCCCACCATCGTCCATGGAGCCAGGATGGAGCGTCGTCGTCTTCAATGGTGGAATGGGCTTTGCAAAGAGAGAGAAATTCCCAACAAGGGAGAGGATGGGTCGCTCCTGTTGCCGTTCCTTCGCCTTGCTTGCCTTTCAAACCGAACTGCCATGGTCGCGAGCTTCTGCCACCGTTTAGCTTGCCAAAAATCATCACCGGAGCTGCAGCTACTCTGTTCCTTGGTTCTTTTCTAAGTACATTGAGCTATCTTGCTTCGAAAACCTCTTGTATCACTTTTCCATTATATATTACTGAGGTTTCTACGGCATTTTTGTGATAGGGTTGGATTATGGTCATTACATGTCGTGTTTAAAGTTGTCGTAGTCACTGCAAAGATGAAATGGAGCTGTGATTGTGGCTGCTTTTGCTGCAGGCCGAGAGAAAAACGTGTTTTGCGCGTTTTATAGCTTTTGGATTTTCACTATTCGAGGTAGGGTTTATTTTAATAAGAAAATGTTTTGGGCTTTGAATACCTGATAAGTTTAGTAGATTAATACAAATGGATAAATGCCTGTGATGTAAATGATTTTTTGTTGAGATTGATACGTTGTGTTTATTTTTGAATTGGTTGATTTCTAAATTTCTGGTAAAATAGATTAAATCTGTGGTTTTTGTTTTTTTATTTTTATTTAAATTGATAATGATTGGTCTTAAATGATGGATTTGGAAATGTTGATTTGAAATGTTGGTTTTGATTGAGTTGAGGTTGAAAAAGAGGGGATCCGTGATGGCTGGCAAACTCCAGTTTTTAGAGAAGGAACTGCCGAAATTTTTCTAAGAATTTGAAGGATTTGGTTATGATTTCAAAAATTAATTTGATTGGAAATAATTATTAGAAGAGATAAGCTTGGGATACTTTTACAGATTTTAAGGAGAGTCGAATTCCCTTGATTTGGTCAAATGGTGATTTTAATTCATTTGATTTTTAATAATAAAGAAAAGAGATTTGATTAACTAGCTAAATGTAACGACCTAATTTTCAGTATGTCTAGATCATACGGGAAACTAAGCACTACCAATTTGTTTTCCTAATTATTATCTATTATTTATTATATGAGCCTGAGTTGTTAAAAGCGTAGTTATTTTGCAAGTTTTTTCTTTTAAAACGTTTGTATTAATATACAAAATCATTCATAATCAATCCACAAATAATAAAAGATACAACAGTTATAAACAACCATACTTATAAACATCTCAAGCAATTAACAACATTTAGTGGCGCCCAGGCTAGCCTATACTCTATACTCACCTAATTTCTCCAAACTACAAAAGCGAGGAAAAGTACATTCTAGGTCTTCAAAACTCGAGTCAGGTGAAAAGTCATCAAAAGGCGGAAGATCGTCTACTACTCCTCTGCACGATCATATGTGGTCAAAGAGCATCTCACTGGTACTTTATTGAGTGGCCACATAACAACAACATCGTACGGAGGACTTAAGCTAAAGTTTGTAGATAAATAGGGTGTAGATGTCAGCTGGTCTCATGATATATACATATAAATAGATAATGGAGTTCACCCTAGACTTAAAAGAGTACCTAGAGCAGAATCCTCTTTGCGGAACGGTCATCAGCGACCTACAGAAGGGTACTCATGCTTCCATCTGAAGGGGAAGGGAGAGAGAAGGGGGCCAGAACTAGGAAGTTCTTAGTAGAGTCAGGCTAATTAGTCATGTTAATTAATGAATAGATTTTTGACGGTTTAGAATTTCACTAATGAAGTCTCGTTGTAAAGTATAGTTTCTAAACTAACAATAATCATTTCATACAAAAATTTTGTTTGTCACAAGTACAAACCCCTAAAATTATAAACCGAAGTATTTAAACCTCGGGTCGTCTCTCAAAGGAATTGCAGGGCAGTGTTCTTGTTATTGGCTATGGACATGTATATTTTGGGGTTTTGATTAGGAAACAAGAAAAGTAAATGATAAAGAAAATCAAATGACAAAATGGTCTTGGCAAGGATTGGTGGTCAAGGATCTCTATCCTTATCACTAGCCACAACATGATAGTTGCAATGATCAATCCCACTAAGTCATCCCTTAACTAATAGTAAAGGAAAGTCAAGTGAGCTATACCAATCCAAGTCCATAAGTCCTAGCTTTCCACTAATTGAATTAGTGAGAACTAGAGTCAATGGCTACCAACTATCAATCACTTGGACATTAGTAACTCAAGAATTCCCAAGTTACCTTCCCAAGCCAAGAGCATAAAATTCTACTCTAACACCTTCTCAAGCATTTTGACAAACACTTGGAAGGTATAAAAAGAAAGCATAGTAAATCTACAACAAGAATGAAATATAATCAACAATTATTACAAAGAATTAACAACAACAATCAAAGAAAACACAATTGACATGAATTACCTCAACTTGCATTAAAAGAAAATAGAAGAGACAAGATTGAATCTACAACAAAGCAAAGTAACAAAATAGAAGAAATTGCAACAAAGGAGTAGAAGAACAACATGTAACAACAAAGAATTGAGAAGTAGAAGTAGATGAGAGCAAAGAGCAAAACCTAGATCTAAGAAATTCTACCCTAATCCTAATCCTAATTCTAGAGAGAAGAGAGAGCTTCTCTCTCTAGAAAACTAAACTAAAATAGATCTCAAGTGTAATGTGTGTAATGGTGTGAAGTCATTCCTTCCCCTTCAATCCTTGGTTCCTTTTGTCTTTTCCCACCAAAAACTTAGCTCCAAATAGGGCCAGAAACCCTCCAAAATCGCCAGGCACGAGTTTGACTAAAAGAATCATGTGCGGCCTTCGGCGCGTACGCGTACAGCGCGCGTACGCGTCCATGGAGCATTTCGCGATCCACGCATAGGCACATAGTTCACGCGCGCGTCCATGGGCGTTTTCTAAATCTTTGACTTTTCATGATTTCTCCACTTTGTATGCTTTTCTTTCACTCCTTTGATCCTTTCCTAGCCTTTCAATCTGAAATCACTAACAAACACATCAAGACATCTAGTGGAATCAAAGGAAGATAAAAATCATCAAATTAAAGGTCTAAAAAGCATGTTTTCACATCTAAGCACAAATAAGGAGACAATCACAAAATCATGCTATTTCATTGAATAAATGTGAGGAAAGGTTATCAAAATGCTCTAAATTTAACACAAGATAAACCCTACAAATGGGGTTTATCAACCTCTCCACACTTAAACCTTAGCATGTCCTCATGCTAAACCAAGAATGAAGCAAAGGGTATGACATTTATTCCATGCAACTAAACTATCTAAATGCAAACTATCTAAATACAACTAACTATATGAATGCAAATGCTTGGCCAAAACAACTCAACTTCCAAGGAAACATTCACAAGCATAGGACTAAAGCAATAGGAATCAAATCCAACCCATAATTGCGTTGAATTATCAAAAAGGTTTACAAACTTGCATGAACAAGAATGATTATGGTGAATAAATGTAATTGAGCAATCAAACCCTCACCGGATATGTATCCGCTCTATTCACTCAAGTGTTTAGGGGTTGATTCACTCAATTCTCCCCTAATCATGCTTTCCAAAATTCGTTTTTCATCTAACAATCAACAATCATTCAATGCATGCATACAAATATCATGAGGTCTTTCCATAAGGTTGTAATGGGCAAGGGTCAAGGTAGGATCATATATGGATAAGTGGGCTAGAATTTGAATCTTTAATTAGCCCAAACTTTCCCACCTAACCTATATAATAACCTATACAATTAAGTACTAACCTAACTACCTATCCTTCACTTTTTCACATACTCATGCATCTTCTTTCCACTTCCCAACACTCATGCATTGATTCTTATTGAGCTTACCTTGGGACATTTTGTCCCCTTTTTTTTATTGTTTTTCTCTTTTTTTTTCTTTTTTTCTTTCTTTCTTTTTCTATATATATTTTTTCTTTTTCTTTTTCTTTTGTTTTTCTCATTTTCGATCTCTTTCTTTTTTTTTTCCAAACTACATAAGAATCTCAATGTATAAGGTTTAACAATTGATTAATACATGAGCATGCACCCAATTCCCAAATATAAAAATACAAAGCACCCTTTTATCCCAACCAATGTTCCCATATTTTCCAAAACTTGAATAATAAACACTCTCACTAGCCTAAGCTAATCAAAGATCCAAACAAGGGACTTTTATTGTTTTTCGCTTTAGGCTTGTAATGTGCTAAAATAAAGAACAATTGGGTTAAGCATAGGCTCAAAATTGGTTAACAATGGAGAGTAAAAGGTAGGCTATTTGGGTAAGTGAGCTAATGAAATATTGGCCTAAATCATATAAGTGCATGAATACAAGGAATAATTGGACATAAAGAATTAAACAAATCAAGGATCACAATCATAGAAAAAGAACAATTTCACACAAGAAGGAAAATAAGTGGTTATAAGATGTAACCACACAATTAGGCTCAAAACTTACAATCTTGTGTTCTTAGCTTAAGACATGCTTCACAAAATATGAATTCATGCAAGTTCATCAAAAATTTCTCAATCAATTGGGGTGGTACCCTATAGATAAATTCTTTGGAAAGATCTCCTTGTTTTGTCTAGGCTTATTCTAAATGTAAATGTAATGTTGTGATTGAGAAATTTTAAAAATTTCTTAGTTAATCCCTTTTTCAATCAAAACGGTGTCATATGTAAAAAGGGTCAACTAGGTCTCAACAATCCAAAATATTTTTCTAGTCACAACCAAAAGCTAAAATAAGCTAAAACAATTATATAAAGCAAAAGTGCATATATAAAGCAAAAGTGTAAAATCAACAAACTTAAACAAAAGTATCCACAATCCACAATACTGGTATATACAATAATCCCAAAAAGTGTAAAATAAGGCAAAATAACATAAACTAGGAGATAGTGTCCGAAAATGTTCACCAAATCCACCGACGGCGACGACAATGACCTCCCCACACTTAAGATGAAGCATCATCCTCGATGCTACGGATCAGGCTCATGGTGAGGGTCAACAGTTGCATCTGGCTTTGGCTGGGGCTCAGTCTGGGGCACTGGCTCCTCGGGAGGCTGCTGAGTATCCTGAGTAGCCTGCGTCTGTGGTGATGCCTCCTGTTGAATCGGATCCCCAACATTCTCCTCCTCATGCTCTGCCTCGTGGTCCTCCTCATCAGATGTGGAAGAGTCGGGAAGAGGGAGTAGCTGAACGCGCTGTGCTACGAATGCCTAATCCACTCGGTCCAAGCGTCGCATATACGGTGGTCACTGCGCTCCATGAATCGAAACAGACGCTGAACCAACAGATAGGTCAGCTCGGGTGCTGGTGGTGGTAAAGGTACTACTGCGGCTGCTGAAGAAGAGGGTCATGCCGCTGCTGTAGAATATGAAGGTCTAGCTGCCTCTACTGCTGCTCTAGCTCGAGAGCAGTGCCTGGATGGGGGTTTCTCGTGCACCCACGTACCCCACGGAATAGTAACCTCCTTATCGTCATCGTTTGGGGGTGGTGGTGTCACGTCATCGTCCCTCTATGGGGAACCGGCTAACTCAATCATCCTATTGATCAATGTGGGAAATGGTAGTAGGCCACGGATGTGTACTCGCCACATGCATCGCCTGATCAACCGGGGGAAGTATACCTCCTTCCCCTCCATAACACAGCTAATCAGAAGAAGCATATTGGTGCACGAAATTGTGATCATCAATGGCGCCAAAAACTTGGTACGCACAATTGTAATCTCAACTCTTTGTCACAACTCCGCACAACTAACCAGCAAGTGTACTGGGTCGTCCAAGTAATAAACCTTACGTGAGTAAGGGTCGATCCCATGGAGATTGTCGGCTTGAAGCAAGCTATGGTCATTTTGTAAATCTCAGTCAGGCGGATTCAAATGGTTATGGAGAATTGATAATTAAAAGATGAATAAAATATAAAATAGGATAGAGATACTTATGTAATTCATTGGTGAGAATTTCAGACAAGCATATGAAGATGCTTTGTTCCTTCTAAACCTCTGCTTTCCTATTGCCTTCATCCAATCATTCATACTCCTTTCCATGGCAAGCTGTATGTTGGGTTTCACCGTTGTCAATGGCTACCTCCCGTCCTCTCAGTGAAAATGGTCCAAATGCGCTGTCACCGTACGACTAATCATCTGTCGGTTCTCGATCATGTTGGAATAGGATCCATTGATCCTTTTGCGTTTGTCACTACGCCCAACACTCGCGAGTTTGAAGCTCGTCACAGTCATCCCTTCCCAGATCCTACTCGGAATACCACAGACAAGGTTTAGACTTTTCGGATCTCAGGAATGGCCGCCAATAAATCTAGCCTATACCACGAAGGTTTTAATCTTAGATTAGAAACCCAAGAGATACACATTCAAGCTTGTTTGCATGTAGAACGGAAGTGGTTGTCAGGCACACGTTCATAGGTGAGAATGGTGATGAGTGTCACGGATCATCACATTCATCAGATTGAAGTACGAGTGAATATCTTGGAATAAGAATAAGCTTGAATTGAATAGAAAAATAATAGTACTTTGCATTAATTCATGAGGAACAGCAGAGCTCCACACCTTAATCTATGGTGTGTAGAAACTCCACCGTTGAAAATACAAAAGCGATAATGGTGTTCATTGGCTTCGGCCCCAGAGGTGGAACCAGAATGACCAAGATGAAAAGTGTGAAAAAGTATGAAAATACAATAGCAAAAGGTCCTATTTATAGAAAACTAGTAGCCTAAGGTTACAAAAATAAGTAATTAATGCAGAAATCTTCTTCCGGGCCCACTTGGTGTGTGCTTGGACTGAGCATTGAAGCTTTCACATATAGAGACTTTTCTTGGAGTTAAACGCCAGCTTTTGTGCCAATTTGGGCGTTTAACTCCAGCGTTTATGCCAGTTCTGGCGTTTTGACGCCAGAATTTTTATGCTGACTTGGAACGCTAGTTTGGGCCATCAAATCTCGGGCAAAGTATGGACTATTATATATTGCTTGAAAGCCCAGGATGTCTATTTTCCAAAGCAATTGAAAGCGTGCTAATTGGACTTCTGTAGCTCCAGAAAATCTACTTTGAGTGCAGGGAGGTCAGAATCCAACAGCATCTGCAGTCCTTTTTCAGCATCTGAATCGGATTTTTTCTCAGGTCCCTCAATTTCAGCCAGAAAATACCTGAAATTATAGAAAAACACACAAACTCCTAGTAAAGTCCAAAAATATAATTTTTATTTAAAAACTAATAAAAATATAATAAAAAGTAACTAAAATATATTAAAAACTACTTAAAAATAATGCCAAAAAGCGTATAAATTATCCGCTCATCACAACACCAAACTTAAATTGTTGCTTGTCCCCAAGCAACTAAAAACAAAGTAGGATAAAAAGAAGAGAATATACAAGGAATTCTAAAAACATCTATGAAGATCAGTCTTAATTAGATGAGCGGGGCTATTAGCTTCTTGCTTCTGAACAATTTTGGCATCTCACTTTATCTTTTGAAGTTCAGAATGATTGGCATCTATAGGAACTCAGAATTCAGATAGTGTTATTGATTCTCCTAGTTCAGTATGTTGATTCTTGAACACAGTTACTTTATGAGTCTTGGCCGTGACCCTAAGCATTTTGTTTTCCAGTATTACCACCGGATACATAAATGCCACATACACATAACTGGGTGAACCTTTTCAAATTGTGACTCAGCTTTGCTAGCGTCCCCAATTACAGGTGTCCAGAACTCTTAAGCACACTCTTGTTGTTTTGGACCACGACTTTAACCGCTCAGTCTCAAGCTTTTCACTTGACACCTTCACGCCACAAGCACATGGTTAGGGACAGCTTGGTTTAGCCACTTAGGCCAGGATTTTATTCCTGTGGGCCCTCCTATCCACTGATGCTCAAATCCTTGGATCCTTTTTATTTTACCCTTGCCTTTTGGTTTAAAGGGCTATTGGCTTTTTCTGCTTGCTTTTTCTTTTTCTTTCTTTTCTTTTTTTTTTCTTTTTTTTTGCCCATTTTTTCGCATATTTTTTTTTCTGCAAGCTTTGTATTCACTGTTTTTTCTTACTTCAAGAATCGATTATATGATTTTTCAGATTATCAAATAACATTTCTCCTTTTTCATCATTATTTCAAGAGCCAACAATTTTAACATTCATAAACAACAAATTCAAAAATATGCACTGTTCAAGCATTCATTCAGAAAACAAAAAGTATTGCCACCACAACAAAATAATTAAACTATTTTAACATTCGAAATTCATGTACTTCTTTTTCTCAATTAAAAACACTTTTTATTTAAGAAAGGTGATGGATTCATAGGACATTCATAGCTTTAAGGCATAGACACTTAGACACTAGTGATCATATAATAAGACACAAACATAAATAAAAAATAAAGCATAATTTTTAAAAAATAGAAAATAAGAACAAGAAAATTAAAGAACGGGTCCACCTTAGTGATGGTGGCTTGTTCTTCCCCTTGAAGATCTTATGGAGTCCTTGAGCTCCTCAATGTCTATTCCTTGCCTTTGTTGCTCCTCCCTCATGACTCTTTGGTCTTCTCTGATTTCATGGAGGAGGATAGAATGCTCTTGGTGCTCCACCCTTAGTTGTCCCATGTTGGAACTTAATTCTCCTAGGGAGGTGTTGATTTGCTCCCAATGGTTTTGTGGAGGAAAATGCATCCCTTGAGGCATCTTAGGAATTTCATGATGAGAAATTTTCCCATGCTCTTGTCCATGAGTGGGCTCTCTTGTTTGCTCCATCCTTTTCTTAGTGATGGGCTTGTCCTCATCAATGAGGATGTCTCTCTCTATGTCAATTCCAGCTGAATTGGAGAGGTGACAAATGAGATGAGGGAAGGCTAACCTTACCAAAGTAGAGGACTTGTCCGCCACCTTGTAGAGTTCTAGGGATATAACCTCATGAACTTCTACTTCCTCTCCAATCATGATGCTATGGATCATGATAGCCCGGTCTATAGTAACTTTAGACCGGTTGCTAGTGGGAATGATTGAGCGTTGGATGAACTCCAACCATTCTCTAGCCAGGACACAACTTCATAGAAGTGCTCTTGATGCACACTTGAGATGAATCGGCCATGTATGGGTGGGTTTAGGAGAGAAAGTGATTTTAATTTGAATGGTGAGGTAGGTGGGGTTTTATGATGGATGGATGTGGATTGGTGAAGAGATTATGGAGAAGAGGGTAGGATTTGATAGGTGAGGGGTTTTTGGGGAAGAGGTATTGGTGCACGAAATTGTGATCATCAACAATGGCGCCAAAGGACTTGGAGCTCTCAAACGTGAATCACACTTTGTCACAATTCCGCACAACTAACCAGCAAGTGCACTGGGTCGTCCAAGTAATAAACCTTACGTGAGTAAGGGTCGATCCCACGGAGATTGTCGGCTTGAAGCAAGCTATGATCATCTTGTAAATATCCCGTCCTCTCAGTGAAAATAGTCCTGATGCTCTGTCACAACATCGGCTAATCAGCTGTCGGTTCTCGATCATGTCGGAGTAGGATCCATTGATCCTTTTGCGTCTGTCACACGCCCCATAATCGTGAGTTTGAAGCTCGTCACAGTCATCCCTTCCCAGATCCTACTCGGAATACCACAAACATGGTTTAGACTTTCCGGATCTCAGGAATGGCTGCCATTAATTCTAGCCTATACCACGAAGGTTCCAATCTTAGATTAGAAACCCAAGAGATACGCATTCAAGCCATTGCTAGTAGAACAGAGGTGGTTGTCAGGCACATGTTCATAGGTGAGAATGATGATGAGTGTCACGGATCATCACATTCATCAAGTTGAAGAACGAATGAATATCTTGGAGAAGAAATAGACTTGAGTTGAATAGAAAAATAATAGTACTTGTATTAATTCATGAAGAACAGTAGAGCTCCACACCTTAATCTATGGTGTGTAGAAACTCCACTGTTGAAAATACATAAGAACAAGGTTCAGGCATGGCCGTGAGGCCAGCCCTCAAAACGTGAAAAGGTCTATTAAAAGTATGATCAAGTGTAAAAATACAATAGCAAAAGGTCCTATTTATAGAGAACTAGTAGCCTAGGGTTTACAGAAATCAGTAATTAATGCAGAAATCTTCTTCCAGGCCCACTTGGTGTGTGCTTGGGCTGAGCATTGAAGCATTTTCGTGTAGAGACTTTTCTTGGAGTTAAACGCCAGCTTTTGTGCCAGTTTGGGCGTTTAACTCCAGCTTTTGTGCCAGTTTTGGAGTTAAACGCTAGAATTCTTGAGCTGATTTGGAACGCCAGTTTGGGCCATCAAATCTCGGGCAAAGTATGGACTATTATATATTGCTGGAAAGCCCAGGATGTCTACTTTCCAACGCAATTAAGAGCGCGCCAATTGGGATTCTGTAGCTCCAGAAAATCCACTTTGAGTGCAGGGAGGTCAGAATCCAACAGCATCTGCAGTCCTTTTTCAGCCTCTGAATCAGATTTTTGCTCAAGTCCCTCAATTTCAGCTAGAAAATTCCTGAAATCACAGAAAAACACACAAACTCATAGTAAAGTCCAGAAATATAATTTTTAAATAAAAACTAATAAAAATATAATAAAAACTAATTAAAATATACTAAAAACATACTAAAAATAATGCCAAAAAGCGTATAAATTATCCGCTCATCACAACACCAAACTTAAATTGTTGCTTGTCCCCAAGCAACTGAAAATCAATAGGATAAAAAAGAAGAGAATATACAATGAATTCCAAAAATATCTATGAAGATAAGTATTAATTAGATGAGCGGGGCTTTTAGCTTTTTGCTTCTGAATAGTTTTGGCATCTCACTTTATCCCTTGAAGTTCAGAATGATTGGCATCTATAGGAACTCATAATCTAGATAGTGTTATTGATTCTCCTAGTTAAGTATGTTGATTCTTAAACACAGCTACTTTATGAGTCTTGGCCGTGACCCTAAGCATTTTGTTTTCCAGTATTACCACCGGATACATAAATGCCAC
>NC_029793.2:41337924-41341754 GCF_000816755.2 Arachis ipaensis | reverse complement strand
TATTCCTGTGGGCCCTCCTATCTACTGATGCTCAAAGCCTTGGATCCTTTTTATTACCCTTGCCTTTTGGTTTAAAGGGGTATTTGGATTTTTTCTTCTTTCTTTTTTTTTTGCAAGCTTTTCACTGCTTTTTCTTGCTTCAAGAATCAATTTTATGATTTTTCAGATCATCAGATAACATTTCTCCTTTTTCTTTCATTCTTTTAAGAGCCAAAAATTTTAACATTCATGAATCAACAAATTCAAAAATATGCACTGTTCACGCATTCATTTAGAAAAATAATAGCATTGCCACCACATCAAAATAATTAAACTGTTTTAAAATTTGAAATTCATGCACTTCTTTTTCTTTTTCAATTAAAAACATTTTTCATTTAAGAAAGGTGATGGATTCATTTTCATAGCTTTAAGGCATAGACACTTAGACACTAATGATCATGTAATAAAGACACAAACATAAATAAACATAAAGCACAATTTTCGAAAAACAGAAAATAAAGAACAAGGAAATTAAAGAATGGGTCCACCTTAGTGATGGCGGCATGTTCTTCCTCTTGAAGATCTTATGGAGTGCTTGAGCTCCTCAATGTCTCTTCCTTGCCTTTGCTGCTCCTCTCTCATGGTTCTTTGATCTTCTCTAATTTCATAGAGGAGGATGGAATGCTCTTGGTGGTCCACCCTTTGTTGTCCCATGTTGGAACTTAATTCTCCTAGGAAGGTGTTGATTTGCTCCCAATAGTTTTGTGGAGGAAAATGCATCCCTTGAGGTATCTCAGGGATTTCATGATGAGGAAATTCCTCATGCTCTTGTCCATGAGTGGGATCTCTTGTTTGCTCCATCCTTTTCTTAGTGATGGGCTTGTCCTCATCAATGAGATGTCTTCCTCTATGTCAATTCCAGCCGAATTGCAGAGGTGACAAATGAGATGAGGGAAGGCTAACCTTGCCATAGTGGAGGACTTGTCCGCCACCTTGTAGAGTTCTTGGGATATAACCTCATGAACTTCCACTTCTTCTCCAATCATGATGCTATGTATCATGATAGCCCGGTCTATAGTAGCTTCGGACCGGTTGCTAGTGGGAATGATTGAGCGTTGGATGAACTCCAACCATCCCCTAGCCACGGGCTTGAGGTCGTGCCTTCTTAGTTGAACCGGCTTCCCTCTTGAATCTCTCTTCCATTGAGCGCCCTCTTCACATATGTCCATGAGGATTTGGTCCAACCTTTGATCAAAGTTGACCCTTCTAGTGTAGGGGTGTGCATCTCCTTACATCATAGGCAAGTTGAATNNNNACTTCATAGAAGTGGTCTTGATGCACCCTTGAGAGGAATCTCTCCATCTTCCATGACTCGGAGGTGGAAGCTTTTGCCTTCCCTTTCCTCTTTCTAGAGGTTTCTCTGGCCTTTGGTGCCATAAATGGTTATGGAAAAATAAAAAGCTTTAGCTTTTACCACACCAAACTTAGAAGGTTGCTCGTCCTCGAGCAAAAGAAGAAAGAAGAGAATAGAAGAAGAAGAAATAGAGGAGATAGAGTGGGCTTTGTGATTCGGCCAAGGGGGAGAAGTGTTGTTTAGGTAGTGTGAAAATGAAGGAGTGAAGATGGGTTTATATAGGTGTGAGAGGGGTGTGTATGGTTCGGCTATAGAGGGTGGGTTTGGAAGGGAAAGTGGTTTGAATTTGAATGGTGAGGTAGGTGGGGTTTTATGAAGAATGGATGTGAGTGGTGAAGAGAATGGTGGGATTTGATAGGTGAGGGTTTTTTGGGAAAGAGGTATTGAGGTGATTGGTGAATGGGTGAAGAAAAGAGAGAGTGGTGGGGTAGGTGGGGATCCTGTGGGGTCCACAGATCCTGAGGTGTCAAGGATATCTCATCCATGCACTAAGTGGCGTGCAAAACGCCCCTTTTCTGCCAATCCTGGCATTAAACGGCAGGCTGCTGCCCATTTTTGGCGTTTAACGCCAGCTTCTTGCCCATTCCTGGCGTTAAACGCCAGTCTGGTGCCCTTTTCTGGCGTTAAACACCCATAATAGTGCCAGACTGGGCGTTTAACGCCCATTCTGCTACCTTTACTGGCGTTTAAACGCCAGTAACTGTCTCCTCCAGGGTGTTCTATTTTTCATTCTATTTTTCACTTTGTTTTTGCTTTTTCAATTGTTTTTGTGACTTCACATGATCATCAACCTACAGAAAACATAAAATAACCATAGAAAATAGAAATTTAACATAGATAAGTAAAAATTGGGTTGCCTCCCAACAAGCGCTTCTTTAATGTCAGTAGCTTGACAGTGGCTCTCATGGAGCCTCACAGATGTTCAGAGCAATGTTGGAACCTCCCAACACCAAACTTAGAGTTTGACTGTGGAGGCTCTGTTTGACTCTGTATTGAGAGAAGCTCTTCGTGCTTCCTCTCTATGGTGACAGAGGGATATCCTTGAGCTTTAAACACAAGGGAGTCTCCATTCACTTGAATGATCAATTCTCCTCTGTCAACATCAATCACAGCTTTTGCTGTGGCTAGGAAGGGTCTGCCAAGGATGATGGATTCATCCATACACTTCCCAGTCTCTAGGACTATGAAATCAGCAGGGATGTAATGGTCTTCAACCTTTACCAAGACATCCTCTACAAGTCCATAAGCTTGTTTCTTTGAATTGTCTGCCATCTCCAGTGAGATTCTAGCAGCTTGTACCTCAATGATCCCTAGCTTCTCCATTACAGAGAGAGGCATAAGGTTTATGCTTGACCCTAGGTCACACAGAGCCTTTTCAAAGGTCATAGTGCCTATGGTACAAGGGATTGAGAACTTTCCAGGGTCCTGTCTCTTTTGAGGTAATCTCTGCCTAGTCAAGTATTCCAGTTCCTTGATGAGCAATGGAGGTTCATTCTCCAAAGTTTCATTACCAAATAACTTGGCATTTAGCTTTATGATTGCTCCAAGGTACTTAGCAACTTGCTCTTCAGTGACATCTTCATCCTCTTCAGAGGAAGAATACTCATCAGAGCTTATGAATGGCAGAAGTAGATTTAATGGAATCTCTATGGTCTCAGTATGAGCCTCAGATTCCCATGGTTCCTCATTAGGGAACTCCATGGAGGTCAGTGGGCGTCCATTGAGGTCTTCCTCAGTGGGAATCACTGCCTCTTCCTCCTCTCCATGTTCGTCCATGTGAAATGTGGTTATGGCCTTGCACTCTCTTTTGGGATTCTCTTCTGTATTGCTTGGGAGAGTGCTAGGAGGGAGTTCAATAATTTTCTTACTCAGCTGACCCAATTGTGCCTCCAAATTTCTAATGGAGGACCTTGTTTCAGTCATGAAACTTTGAGTGGTTTTGATTAGATCAGAGACAATGGTTGCTAAGTCAGAGTGGCTTTGCTTAGCATTCTCTATTTGTTGCTGAGAAGATGATGGAAAAGGCTTGCTATTGCTAAGCCTGTTTCTTCCACCATTGTTGTTGTTGAAACCTTGTTGAGGTCTCTGTTGATCCTTCCATGAGAGATTTGGGTGATTTCTCCATGAAGGATTATAGGTGTTTCCATAGGGTTCTCCCATGTAATTCACCTCTTCCATTGCTGGGTTCTCAGGATCATAAGCTTCTTCCTCAGGAGATGCTTCCTTGGTACTGCCTGTTGCTGCTTGCATTCCAGACAGACTCTAAGAAATCATATTGACTTGTTGAGTCAATATCTTATTCTGAGCCAATATGGCATTCAGAGTATCAATATCAAGAACTCCTTTCTTCTGAGTTGTCCCATTATTCACAGAATTCCTTTCAGAAGTGTAAATGAATTGGTTATTTACAACCATTTCAATGAGTTCCTGAGCTTCT
>NC_029793.2:41306203-41337844 GCF_000816755.2 Arachis ipaensis | reverse complement strand
CAGTAAAGTCACCAAGCACCTTCCTTGCATTGTTGGCATTGTTGTTGTTTTCGGCTGCCATGGTTTCTTCTTCTTTGAAGAGTTCTGTTAGGCCCTCTAAAGAGAATTGTTCTTTAGCTTCTTTTAGCTTTCTCTTCAAGGTCCTTTCAGGTTCAGGATCAGCTTGAACAAGTATGCCTTTATCTTTGTTTCTGCTCATATGAAAGAGAAGAGAACAAGAAAGTGGGGAATCCTCTATGTCACAGTATAGAGATTCCTTGAGGTGACAGAGGAAAAGAAGAATAGAAGGAGGAGGTGGAGAAGAGGGAATTCGAACTTATCAAGAGGGATAGAGTTCGAATTGCACCTTGATGCGGAGTCTTAGTCCTTTAAATAGAAGGGTGTGAAAAGAGGGGAAGAATTTTCGAAAATAAATTAAAAGATTTTAAAAAGAAATTTGAAAATTTGATTGAGATTTTCGAAAACTAAGATTGGGAAAGAAATAAAGTGATTTTTGAAAAAGATTTTGAAATTAGAAAAAAGATATGATTGAAAAAATTAATTTAGAAAAAGAAAATTTTTAAAATTAAAGTTGATTACTTGACTATCAAGAAATTAAAAGATATGATTTTAAAATTTAAAGTTTGATCCTTTCTTAATAGGCAAGTAACAACTTGAAAATTTTGAAGTAAATCTTTAATTATAGCAAGGATTTTTGAAAATAGTAAAAATAAATATAAAATGGAATGAAATTGATTTGGAAAGAGATATGATTGAAAAGATATGATTTGAAAAAGATTTGATTTTGAAAAAAAAATGAAAACTTGAAAAAAATGTGAATTAAAAACAAAATCTTTCCTCTAGTGTCATCCTGGCGTTAAACGCCCAGAATGGTGCCCATTCTGGCGTTTAACGCCCAGATCTCTACCTTTTTGGGCGTTAAACGCCCAGCCAGGTACCCTAGCTGGCGTTTAAACGCCAGTTTTCCTTCTTCACTGGGCGTTTTGAACGCCCAGCTTTTTCTGTTTGATTTCTCTGCTGAATGTTCTGAATCTTCAATTCTCTGTATTATTGACTTGAAAAGACACAATTTTGAAAATATTTTTGAATTTTTAATGATGAGAAACAATAAGAATGCAACTAAGATAAAATAAACAATGCATGCAGGACACCAAACTTAAAAATTTTCATATAAAAGACACTAACAAATTGAGAATGCATATGAGAAACAACAAAACACTCAAAACAAGAGAATTTAAAGATCAGAGCAATGAAATCATCAAGAATAACTTGAAGATCAATGAAGAGCATGCATGAATTCGAAAAATGCAAGAAGAACAGAAACATGCAATTGACACCAAACTTAAAAATTAATACTAGACTCAAACAAGAAACATAAAATATTTTTGGTTCTATGATTTTAAAATACTAGACTCATGTACTTCTTTTTCTTTTGCAATTAAAAACACTTTTTATTTAAGAAAGGTGATGGATTCATAGGACATTCATAGCTTTAAGGCATAGACACTTAGACACTAGTGATCATATAATAAGACACAAACATAAATAAAAAATAAAGCATAATTTTCGAAAAACAGAAAAATAAGAACAAGGAAATTAAAGAACGGGTCCACCTTAGTGATGGTGGCTTATTCTTCCTCTTGAAGATCTTATGGAGTCCTTGAGCTCCTCAATGTCTCTTCCTTGCCTTTGTTGCTCCTCCCTCATGACTCTTTGGTCTTCTCTGATTTCATGGAGGAGGATAGAATGCTCTTGGTGCTCCACCCTTAGTTGTCCCATGTTGGAACTTAATTCTCCTAGGGAGGTGTTGATTTGCTCCCAATGGTTTTGTGGAGGAAAATGCATCCTTTGAGGCATCTTAGGAATTTCATGATGAGGAATTTTCTCATGCTCTTGTCCATGAGTGGGCTCTCTTGTTTGCTCCATCCTTTTCTTAGTGATGGGCTTGTCCTCATCAATGAGGATGTCTCTCTCTATGTCAATTCCAGCTGAATTGGAGAGGTGACAAATGAGATGAGGGAAGGCTAACCTTACCAAAGTAGAGGACTTGTCCGCCACCTTGTAGAGTTCTAGGGATATAACCTCATGAACTTATACTTCCTCTCCAATCATGATGCTATGGATCATGATAGCCCGGTCTATAGTAACTTCAGACCGGTTGCTAGTGGGAATGATTGAGCGGTGGATGAACTCCAACCATCCTCTAGCCAGGACACAACTTCATAGAAGTGCTCTTGATGCACCCTTGAGATGAATCTCTCCATCTCTCATGACTTGGAAGTGGAAGCTTTTGCCTTCCCTTTCCTCTTTCTAGAGGTTTCTCCGGCCTTTGGTGCCATAAATGGTTATGGAAAAATAAAAAGCAACGCTTTTACCACACCAAACTTAGAAGGTTTGCTCGTATTCGAGCAAAAGAAGAAAGAAGAGAGTAGAAGAAGAGAAAATAGAGGAGATGGAGGGGGGGGTTTAGTGGTTCGGCCAAGGGGGGTGAGTAGTGTGTCTTATGTGTGAAAATGAAGGAGTGAAGATTGGTTTATATAGGAATGGAGAGAGGGGTAGGGTTCGGCCATGTATGGGTGGGTTTGGGAGAGAAAGTGATTTGAATTTGAATGGTGAGGTAGGTGGGGTTTTATGATGGATGGATGTGGATTGGTGAAGAGATTATGGAGAAGAGGGTATGATTTGATAGGTGAGGGGTTTTTGGGGAAGAGGTATTGGTGCACGAAATTGTGATCATCAACAATGGCGCCAAAGGACTTGGAGCTCTCAAACGTGAATCACACTTTGTCACAATTCTGCACAACTAACCAGCAAGTGCACTGGGTCGTCCAAATAATAAACTTTACGTGAATAAGGGTCGATCCCACGGAGATTGTCGGCTTGAAGCAAGCTATGGTCATCTTTTAAATCTCAGTCAGGCAGATTCAAATGGTGATGGAGGATTGATAATTAAAAGATGAATAAAACATAAAATAAAGATAGAGATACTTATGTAATTCATTGGTGGATTTCAGATAAGCGTATGAAGATGCTTTGTTCCCCTTGAACCTCTGCTTTCCTATTGCCTTCTTCCAATTATTCATACTCCTTTCCATGGCAAGCTTTATGTTGGGCATCACCGTTGTCGATGGCTACATCCCGTCCTCTCAGTGAAAATGGTCCTGATGCTCTGTCACAACATCGGCTAATCTGCTGTCGGTTCTTGATCATGTCGGAATAGGATCCATTGATCCTTTTGCGTCTGTCACACGCCCCATAATCGCGAGTTTGAAGCTCATCACAGTCATCCCTTCCCAGATCCTACTTGGAATACCACAGACATGGTTTAGACTTTCCGGATCTCAGGAATGGCTGCCATTAATTCTAGCCTATACCACGAAGGTTCCAATCTTATATTAGAAACCCAAGAGATACGCATTCAAGCCATTGCTAGTAGAACAGAGGTGGTTGTCAGGCACATGTTCATAGGTGAGAATGATGATGAGTGTCATGGATCATCACATTCATCAAGTTGAAGAACGAATGAATATCGTGGAGAAGAAATAGACTTGAGTTGAATAGAAAAACAATAGTACTTGTATTAATTCATGAAGAACAGCAGAGCTCCACATCTTAATCTATGGTGTGTAGAAACTCCACTGTTGAAAATACATAAGAACAAGGTTCAGGCATGGCCGTGAGGCCAGCCCTCAAAACGTGAAAAGGTCTATCAAAAGTATGATCAAGTGTAAAAATACAATAGCAAAAGGTCCTATTTATAGAGAACTAGTAGCCTAAGGTTTACAGAAATCAGTAATTAATACAGAAATATTCTTCCGGGCCCACTTGGTGTGTGCTTGGGCTGAGCATTGAAGCATTTTCGTGTAGAGACTTTTCTTGGAGTTAAACGCCAGCTTTTGTGCCAGTTTGGGCGTTTAACTCCAGCTTTTGTGCCAGTTTTGGAGTTAAACGCCAGAATTCTTGAGCTGACTTGGAATGCCGGTTTGCGCCATCAAATCTCAGGCAAAGTATAGACTATTGCTGGAAAGCCTAGGATGTCTACTTTCCAACGCAATTGAGAGCGCGCCAATTGAGCTTCTGTAGCTCTAGAAAATCCACTTTAAGTACAGAGAGGTCAGAATCCAACAGCATCTGCAGTCCTTTTTCAGCCTCTGAATCAGATTTTTGCTCGGGTCCCTCAATTTCAGCCAGAAAATTCCTAAAATCACAGAAAAACACACAAACTCATAGTAAAGTCTAGAAATATGATTTTTGAATAAAAACTAATAAAAATATAATAAAAACTAATTAAAATATACTAAAAACATACTAAAAGCAATGCCAAAAAGCGTATAAATTATCCGCTCATCAGGTATTGAGGTGATTGGTGAAGGATATTTGGGGAAGGATGTTATGGGGAGGTGTGAAGAAGAGAGGGAGAGATGAGGTAGGTGGGGATCCTGTGGGGTCCACAGATCTTAAGGTGTCAAGGATTTCTTATCCCTGCACCATGTTGGCGTGTAAACGCCCCTTTGCTTGCCAATCCTGGCGTTTAACGCCAGCTTTTCTCCCCTTTCTGGCGTTTAAACGCCAGCTCTGTGCCCATTTCTGGCGTTAAACGCCAGTTCTGTGCCCATTTCTGGCGTTAAACGCCAGTTCTGTGCCCCTTTCTGGCGTTAAACACCCAGAATGGTGCCAGACTGGGTGTTTAACGCCCATTCTGCTACCCTTACTGGCGTTTAAGCTTCTCCTCCAGGGTGTGCTATTTTTAATACTGTTTTCATTCTGTTTTTGCTTTTTCAGTTGTTTTTGTGACTTCACATGATCATCAACCTACAGAAAATATAAAATAACAATAGAAAATAAATAGATATAATAAAATTGGGTTGCCTCCCAATAAGTACTTCTTTAATGTCAATAGCTTGACAGTGGGCTCTCATAACATCAATCACAGCTTTTGCTGTGGCTAGAAAGGGTCTGCCAAGGATGATGGATTCATTCATACACTTCCCAGTGTCTAGGATTATGAAATCAGCAGGGATGTAGTGGCCTTCAACCTTTACTAGGACATCCTCTACAAGTCCATAAGCCTGTTTCCTTGAATTGTCTGCCATCTCTAGTGAGATTCTTGCAGCTTGTACCTCACGGATCCCTAGCTTCTCCATCACAGAGAGTGGCATGAGGTTTATACTTGTCCCCTGGTCACACAGAGCCTTCTCAAAGGTCATGGTGCCTATGGTACAAGGTATTGAGAACTTTCCAGGATCCTGTCTCTTCTGAGGTAATCTCTGCCTAGTCAAGTCATCCAGTTTTTTGGTGACCAAGGGGGTTCATCCTCCCAAGTCTCATTACCAAATAACTTGGAATTTAGCTTCATGATTGCTCCAAGGTACTTAGTAACTTGCTCTTCAGTAACATCTTCATCCTCTTCAGAGGAAGAATACTCATCAGAGCTCATGAATGGCAGAAGTAAATTCAATGGAATCTCTATGGTCTCAGTGTGAGCCTCAGATTCCCATAGTTCCTCATTAGGGAACTCCTTGGAGGCCAATGGACGTCCATTGAGGTCTTCCTCAGTGGAAATCACTGCCTTTGCCTCCTCTATGCATTCGGCCATGTGGGACGTGTTTATCGCCTTGCATTCTCTCTTTGGGTTTTCTTCTGTATTGCTTGGGAGAGTACTAGGAGGGAGTTCAGTAATTTTCTTACTCAGTTGACCCACTTGTGCCTCTACATTTCTAATAGAGGATCTTGTTTCAGTCATGAAACTTTGAGTGGTTTTAATTAGATCAGAGACTATGGTTGCTAAGCCAGAACTATTCTGCTCAGAGTTCTCTGTCTGTTGCTGAGAAGATGATGAAAAAGGCTTGCTATTGTTGAACCTATTTCTTCCACCATTATTATTGTTGAAGCCTTGTTGAGGCTTCTGTTGATCCTTCCATGATAGATTTAGATGATTTCTCCATGAAGGATTATAGGTGTTTCCATAGGGTTCTCCCATGTAATTCACCTCTTCCATTGCTGGGTTCTCAGGATCATAAGCTTCTTCTTCAGATGAAGCTTCTTTGGTACTGCCTGTTGCTGCTTGCATTCCAAACAGACTCTGAGAAATCATATTGACTTACTGAGTCAATATTTTATTCTGAGCCAATATGGCATTCAGAGTATCAATCTCAAGAACTCCTTTCTTCTGATTTGTCCCATTATTCACAGGGTTTCTTTCGGAAGTGTACATGAATTGGTTATTTGCAACCATCTCAATGAGTTCATGAGCTTCTGTAGGCATCTTCTTCAGATGAAGAGATCCTCTAGCAGAGCTGTCCAATGACATCTTGGATAGTTTAGACAGACCATCATAGAAGATACCTATGATGCTCCATTCAGAAAGCATGTCAGAAGGACATCTTCTGATCAATTGCTTGTATCTTTCCCAAGCTTCATAGAGGGATTCACCTTCCTTCTGTTTGAAGGTTTGGACCTCCACTCTTAGCTTACTCAATTTTTGAGGTGGAAAGAATTTGGCCAGAAAAGCACTGACTAGCTTTTCCTAAGAGTTCAGGCTTTCCTTAGGTTGTGAATCCAGCCATATCCTAGCTTTGTCTCTTACAGCAAAAGGGAAGAGCATACGTCTGTAGACCTCAGGGTCAACCCCATTGGTCTTGATAGTGTCACAGATTTGCAAGAATTCAGCTAAGAACTGATAAGGATCTTCCAATGGAAGTCCATGAAACTTGCAATTCTGTTGCATTAGAGAAACTAATTGAGGCTTCAACTCAAAGTTATTTGCTCTAATGGCAGGGATAGAGATGCTTCTCCCATAGAAGTCGGGAGTAGGTGCAGTAAAGTCACCAAGCACCTTCCTTGCATTGTTGGCATTGTTGTTATTTTCGGCTGCCATGTCTTCTTCTTATTTGAAAATTTTTGTTAGGTCCTCTTCAGAGAGTTGTGCTTTAGCTTCTCTTAGCTTTCTCTTCAAGGTCCTTTCAAGTTCAGGATCAGCTTCAACAAGAATACCTTTGTCTTTGCTTCTGCTCATATGAAAGAGAGGAGAAGAAAGTATGGAATCCTCTATGTCACAGTATAGAGATTCCTTGAGATGTCAGAGGAAAAGAAGAATAGAAGGAGGAGGTAGAAAGGAGAGAATTCGAACTTATAGAGAGAGGGAGTCCAAATTGCACATTGAGGAAGAGTGCTAGTCCCTTAAATAGAAGAACGTGAGAAGGGGGAAAAGAATTTTCGAAATTAAATGTTTTTAATTAAAAGAAATTTTGAAATTTTGGTTGATGATTTTCGAAAACTAAAATTGAGAAAGTAGTTAAGGGATTTTGAAAAAATTTGAAATCAAAAATAAAAAAGATATGATTGAAAATAATTTTGAAAAAGATTTGGTAGAGAAGATATGATTGAGAGAATTGATGCACACGGAAACTTGTCTCTCAACAAATTTCCTTCAGCAAGTATACCGAATTGTCGTCAAGTAATAACTCACAAAAGAGTGAGGTCGAATCCCACAGAGATTAACGGATTAAGCAGTCAATAGTTGATTGACTATCCTAGTTAGACGATTCAGATTTGGATGATGAGTAACAAGGAACTGTAAATGGCACAAAAGTAAAGAAAGCAATAAAGTGTAGAAAAGTAAAATGGCAAGAAAAGTAAATGTAAGAACTAAAAATAAAATGAACATTGGGATCAAGAGATATTGCAATCCTCCAGATCAAGTTCATTCTCATCTCTTCCTCAATCAATGCGTTCATTGATCTCCTTGGCAATCTTAAGTGATCAAATTACAATTCCTTGTAATTCAATCTCTCAAATCTTGATCAATAGCCAATTCCTTGGTCAATTGCTCATGAGAAGAGATGAAGTATGGTCACTGATTATACCATATGCATTCCCAAAGCAAGTGTTGGTAGAATTATAGTCACCATATCCTTCCAACCCCAATTTGGTCCAACATGAGAAAGCATTTCTAGCATGATCTCTTCATTCCTCTTCCAAGGTTTAGAAGAGATCCAAGTATGAATAGCTTCTTTTCCAAGATAACTACCCAATTGGACGAAGATTGAAAGCTTTCTAGTAAAATCAAGAGAAAAGAAAGAAGAAGAGAAATGAAAACTATTATCGATCCATCAAATTACAACAGAGCTCCCTAACCCAATGAAAGGGGTTAGTTGATCATTGCTCTAACAAAATAGAAAAGAAAGAAAGTGCAGAAAAGTAAAGATGAAGATTAAAACTAAAATTGAAACTTCAAA
The DNA here is from genome assembly GCF_000816755.2 of Arachis ipaensis. Taxonomy (NCBI): domain Eukaryota; kingdom Viridiplantae; phylum Streptophyta; class Magnoliopsida; order Fabales; family Fabaceae; genus Arachis; species Arachis ipaensis. Next base: position 41,329,607 of record NC_029793.2, on the reverse strand, counting down.
ATTCATGAATAAAAAGTACAAAGAAAAGAAAGAGAAGGAAAAGTGTGTGAGGGGAGGGAGTCCGAAGACCCCTCTTCAATCCCTCATTCCAGAATCTCAGTCCCCCCTTGAATGTAAAAGCTAAGGCCCTTATATAGGCTCTCCTAAATTACAAAATGAAATTAAAAGCAATTTACAATTAAATGAAAATTCCTATTCTAGATGCTTCTTGTGGCCTTGATTGGTTGACACTTGTGGGCTTGCTTCCTTGAGGTTGGGTGGTCCTTGAAAGAGAATCAAGTTGAGGTCCAGGTGCTAATGTCAGTGCTAGCGTTAGTCACACTAACGCTACAAGTGTGGCGTTAGTGCTGAAGTTAGTGTGGCTAATGTCACACTTGCTACCCAGTTGGTGTTTTTGGGGCTTAAAAGATACCTCTGGTTTGTACTCCAATTTCACGCCCACTATAGAGTATTATATATCGTTGAAAAGCTCTGAATGTCAGCTTTCTAACGCAAGTAGAATCACCTCAATTGGACCTCTGCAACTCAAGTTATGCTCCTTTGAAGGGCACAGGGTTGCTGGCATAGTGGCTGGCGTTATTGGCAAACGTGAGTGCCAATAACGTCTGCGATCAGTGCCGAAAATTGCCAGGTTTTGGAGCTCAAACTTAATGCCCACCCCATACTATTATATATTGTTAGAAAGCCCTGGATGTCTACTTTCCAATGCTTTTGGAAGCACATCATTTGGAGCTCTACAACTCGAGTTATACTTCTTGGAAGGTGAAGAGGTCAGTTGGCCTTACTACAGGTTGATACCATGTTCATCTTTGCACTTTCGGGGCAGGTTTTTTTCCTCAAATTTAGAGTCCACCATGTAGTTCCATATATGCATGGAAATCTCTGAAATCCTACTTTCTAATGCCACTGGAATCACCTCATTTGGAGCTTTGTGGCTCAAGTTATTCTTGTTTGAAGAAGGCATGGTCAGGCTGCTGGGTGAGACTTTTGCCCACGTTAACTACCACGCATGGTTCTGAAAACCGAATCGGACCGGCCGGTTCAACCAGAATAACCGGGAACCGGTCACCTAGCCGGTCTGGGTAACGTCAAAAACCGATTGGCAGAGAACTGGTGAAAAAATCGGTCAAACTGGCGGTTAACCGGTAAACCGGGAGAACCGTCCGGTTTTTTGACGGTTTTATGGTTTGCACCCTGAGAGGCCAAACGACGTCGTTTTGAAATTTTTTTTTTTTAAAAAAAAAGGAGAAAGGCGTAACACCCAGTGCACCCACTAACCCTAATCAGTTTCCCCTTTCCCCTTTCCAAGTGCATTCAGCAGCCATTCACCCCCCATTGCCACCAAGCTCCAGATTCGAGAAACCACCGAGCCACCCACAGCCATCCACAGCAGCCGCGACCACCACCGCGTTCTGCACCCACCATTGCCACCAATCTCTAGATTCGAGAAACCACCGAGCCACCCACAGCCATCCACAGCAGCCGCGACCACCACCGCGTTCTGCTTCTACCTGAGCCCGCCTCCTCGTCGCCAAAAGTCGCCGACACCGCGTCTTCACTCGCCGCCGGTAAGACTCTGTTCTTGACTTCTTGTCTTCTTGATTTATTTGCTGCCTTCTGGGCTTCTGGGTTCTGATTATGATTTATGAGCTCGCCTGCTCTATGGTTGAACTTGCTTCCTTATGAATTTTGATGATGATTTATGAGTTCTATGCTTCTTGATTTTGATTTTCTGATCTCGCTTCCCTCTGAACTTGTTGCCTTCTGATTATGAGTTCTGTGCTTGAATATGTTTTGCTGCTTCATGATGAATATGTTTGCTGAATATAATTTTTTATTTTGAATGCTGTATGAATTGATATAATCTTCTGGGTTCTGAATTATTATCATTTTGAATTTTGCTATAATTGTTGGATGTAATTTGTAATTTGGATTTCTAGATTTTGGATTTGGATTCGCTTCTAAAGTCATGACAAATTCCTCGCCCAATTCAATCAATCATGTCATTCACAAATTCCTCGCCCAATTCAATCAATCATGGCATTCACAAACATGTTCCTGCATTGAAGTATTTTTTTTGTTAATCTATGTAAGGCAGAGGTGTGCGTGCTCTGGGTCACAAAGGGTGTTGAACATAACTTTGGAAAGGAGATTAAGGAAATGATGAGTGGGCACTCGAAAGAGAAGGTTATAGTTCATGACACTGCTGTGCTTGGCAGGCCGAACGTGTCTGAGATGAGTGTCAATGCTGCCAACAACTTTGGTGCTCAAGTCGTCATTGTCACAAGCAATCCTCAAGGAATCTGAGATGTTGTCAATGCATGCAAAGCTAATGGAATTGCAGCCTTTGGTCCCATTTGGGATTCCTAGTTCTTCCATCTCTAATATATTGCTTCTTAATTTTGTTTAATATATTGTTGGTATGTGTTCTTGGTATGCATTGAAGTATTTTTTTTGTTAATCTCTTTATATGTTGTGTTCTCCTTGGCTACATAAAATCATTTTTGGTATGGTAAAAATTTCTAGAATTAGGTAATTGTTGAGAATATAGTTTAGAAGGTTTTTTATTTTTATTGGTACCATTTGTTTCTAAATAATGGAGATCCTGTCTTAATTATTATGAATGTATTATCTCTATTAGTGTTTTTACTAAGCATCTTAATGTATTCAAGGTTGGTATTTTTAAGAAACCTGTTAATATCTAATTTTGAGGTATAACACTTTTAGTCTCATGTTGAGGTATAACTTCAAAATTATTTTCATATTAAAATTTTTAGATTTAGAAATTATTAAATTTAAATATTGAAAATTATATATTATTTTTAATAATTTTATTTATATTTAATTAAACCGGTTGAACCCCGGTTGAACCCCGGTCGAACCACTGAACCAGTGAACCAATTGCCTCACCGGTTCATTGACCGGTCCGGTTCTCGCAACCTTGCTACCACGTTAATGTAGTTAACGTGGAAGCTAACGTGGGTCTTTTTGCTTCGCCAACGTTAGTGGAGATCACCTTTTCCACTAACTTTGGCATCTCCCTTTCCTTCCACGTTAGTTCCCACGTTAATGTATTTAACATGGAAGCTAACGTGGGTCTTTTTGCTTCGCCAACGTTAGTGGAGATCACCTTTTCCACTAACTTTGGCATCTCCCTTTCCTTCCACGTTAGTTCCTACGTTAATGTAGTTAACGTGGAAGCTAACGTGCGTCTTTTTACTTCACCAACGTTAGTGGAGATCACCTTTTCCACTAACTTTGATGAAACCAACCTAAAGCATACAAAAAATGGCTAGTAAAACTAGCCAAGATGTCCTGGCATCACAACACCAAACTTAAATCTTACTTGTTCCCAAGTAAGAAAATAACTATGCACAAAGAATTCTCTTAATTGGAATGTACTGAAGAATTGCTTATGTTGCCTTAGTGGGTGAAGTGAATAAGTGACAGTGGGGTTAGCTCTAATTTGTATGCTTATGCAAGGATTCCAGTGCTCATTAGTCCTTACATTTTGGAAGTCTTAGATCTTAGAACTTTCATTCAAATGATATTATGGAATTCTCTTTATAGATTGTCACTTTTGAAGCAGCACTTATTTTCTAGCATTTTTCTTTTCTTTTTGTATCTTGGCCTCGACTCTAGGTATCATGTCTCAAAGCGGCTTTTTAAGATAAGCTTTCAATCAATACTCCCAAACCAGTTGGTCTAAGGTATTAGGTGTTGAAGCACCCCTTAGGATATACTTGCTCAAGCCTCTCTCTTTGACACAAATCCACCACAAGCATTTAACTAGGACAATAACTCTTTGAGTTCTTGTTTCTTTCTTTTTCTTCCTAGTAATTGATGCTCAGAGCCTTGGGCTTGTTCTTTGTTTTTCTTTTTCTTTTGTTTTTCTTTTGTTACTACTTCTTGGATCAATAGATGTTTGAGAAATTCCATAATACTTCTCTAAACTTCATTTCCTGTCTATGAGCTCCCATGCAAGTTTTCACAAATATGCAACCTCAATACACAATCATACAATCAGAACCTCCACTCCTCTTAATCTTTTGCTTGCCCCAAGATTTATAAAATTCTTCAACATTTTCCTTTCAGAAGAATGATTTCCTTGTTGCATTCTTAGAGATTTTTGGGTGCAAGTAAAATTCAAGATGATAATCATGATATCATAGCAACATGTTCTAAATCAAATATCAAATTATGCTTATTCAGAAGGAGTAATCACACATGCATACAAAGAAAATAGAAGACAATCATGCAAATTAAAGTGCTGGAAATAAGTAAGAGGAGAAAGAAACTTTACCACCTTGTATTTTATCTTCATTATTGTTGCCCTTTTCCTCCTATTCTTCCCCTTCCCACACCAAACTTAGAATGATTGCTTATACTCAAGCAACAAGTAAAACAGTGGTGATGGGGTCTATGATGGATCATGAATGTCTTAGAATGAAGTGCGAGTATGCATGTGTTTCAGCAAGCAAGATTAAGGATACAATAAAGGCACAAGAGATACAAACAGAGACATTTTGATTGTATTAATAAGTGGTGTTGGCATGGTACTTTGCATGAAAGTTAAGTGGCAACACCAAACTTAGTGTGACACTGTCATTTTAGAATGATGCAAATACCTAGTGAAGATTGAAAATCATTTTGTTGCATGGCAACACCAAACTTAGAATGCAATCATATGTCAAATTATTGAAAGTAAACTATGCAAGGAAAGAAAATGTTACCTACGGTTGGGTTGCCTCCCAACAAGCGCTCTTTTAATGTCATTAGCTTGACATGTTGTTCATGAATTTCTTCCTCTTCTTCTAGTTTGTTAAGAGGAATGACCTCAAGAGGAAAGAGGAGCCAATTAATGCCCCTTGTTTTGAGTGCCTCTCCCCAGCAAGCTTTCTTTTGTTGTTAGCTTGTGTAAACCTGCTTGTTGGGGTAGGGGTGTGATGACTTTTAGTTGACCTTTTCTTCTTCATGGATATTGTCCTTCTTTTCTTGGTCACCATCCTCTTTTTAGTGCTCATGTTGATTGCCTTCACCACTTTGATCTCAGGACTTGGGTGATGTATTATGGTTGGAGCATCCTCTTCATCAAGATCTTCTTGAATTGGTGGTTCAATGAACTCACCTGTAATTCAATCTCTCAAATCTTGATCAATAGCCAATTCCTTGGTCAATTGCTCATGAGAAGAGATGAAGTATGGTCACTGATTATACCACATGCATTCCCAAATCAAGTGTTGGTAGAATTATAGTCACCATATCCTTCCAACCCCAATTTGGTCCAACATGAGAAAGCATTTCTAGCATGATCTCTTCATTCCTCTTCCAAGGTTTAGAAGAGATCCAAGTATGAGTAGCTTCTTTTCCAAGATAACTACCCAATTGGATGAATATTGAAAGCTTTCTAGTAAAATCAAGAGAAAAGAAAGAAGAAGAGAAATGAAAACTATTATTGATCCATCAAATTACAACAGAGCTCCCTAACCCAATGAAAGGGGTTAGTTGATCATTGCTCTAACAAAATAGAAAAGAAAGAAAGTGCAGAAAAGTAAAGATGAAGATTAAAACTAAAATTGAAACTTCGAAATTCATGAATGAAAAGTACAAAGAAAAGAAAGAGAAGGAAAAGTGTGTGAGGGGAGGGAGTCCGAAGACCCCTCTTCAATCCCTTATTCCAGAATCTCAGTCCCCCCTTGAATGTAAAAGCTAAGGCCCTTATATAGGCTCTCCTAGAAAAATGCATGAAACCACCCTAAAACATACAAAAAATGGCTAGTAAAACTAACTAAGATGCCCTGGCATGAAGAATATGGTTTTAAAAAGATATGATTGACAAACAATTAAAAAGATTTGATTTTTAAAATTAATGTCTTGGCTAATAAGAAATTTAAAAGATATGATTCTAAAATTCAAATATTGAACCTTTCTTAACAAGGAAGAAATCTTTGAATCAAATCACTAATTGTTAGCAAGGATTTTTGAAAATAGTAAAAAAAATAGAAAGGATTTGATTTTGAAAAGATATGATTGAAAAGATATGATTTGAAAAAGATTTGATTTTGAAAAATTATGAAAATTTGAAAAAGATTTGAATTAAAAACAAAATCTTCCCTCTTGTGCCATCCTGGCGTTAAACGCCCAGCCAGGTACCCTGGCTGGCGTTTAAATGCCAAATTTCCTTCCTCACTGGGCGTTTTGAATGCCCAGCTTTTTCTCTGTGATTCCTCTGCTGTATGTTCTGAATCTTCAATTCTCTGTATTATTGACTTGAAAAGACATAATTTTGAAATTTTTTTTGAATTTTTAATGATGAAAAACAATAAAATGAAACTAATCATGTAAAACTAAGATCAAATAAACAATGCATGCAAGACATCAAACTTAGAAATTTTCATATTAGAGACACTAACAAATTGAGAATGCATATGAAAAACAACAAAACACACAAAACAAGAGAAATTAAAGATCAGAGCAAGGAAATCATCAAGAATAACTTGAAGATTATTGAAGAACATAATGCATAAAAAAATGCAATGAATTAAATAAAACATGCAGAACACCAAACTTAAAAATTGACACTAGACTTAAACAAGAAACACACATTATTTTTTATTTTTATGATTTTATTTATTTTTTTGTAGTTTTTCGAAAATTGATTGGAGAAAGAGAAAATAAATAATTCAAAACTTCTAATGAGAATTCCAGGAATCATGCAATGTTAGCCTAAAACTCCGGTCCAGAAATTAGACATGGCTTACTAGCCAGCTAAGCTTTCAGTGAAAGCTCCGGTCCAAAATACTAGACATGGCCAATGGCCAGCCAAGCTTTAGTAGATCATTACTTTCAACAGCAAGATTGATAGAAATCAATAAGCTCTTGTGATGATAAGTTGAAACCTCAATCCAAGAGATTAGACATGGCTTTACAGCCAGCCAGACTTCAACAGATCATCATGAAACTCTAGAATTCATTCTTAAAAACTTTGAAGAACATAAAATAATTTATTTTTTTTGAAAATTTTTTCGAAAATAAAAAGCTTTAAAAATAAAATAAAATTACCTAATCTGAGCAACAAGATGAACCGTCAGTTGTCCAAACTCGAACAATCCCCGGCAACGGCGCCAAAAACTTGGTTGCGCGGGGATTATTTGTTCCCCAGCAATGGTGCCAAAAACTTGGTGCACAAAATTGTGATCATCAATGGCGCCAACAACTTGGTACGCACAATTGTAATCTCAACTCTTTGTCACAACTCCGCACAACTAACCAGCAAGTGTACTGGGTCGTCCAAGTAATAAACCTTACGTGAGTAAGGGTCGATCCCATGGAGATTGTCGGCTTGAAGCAAGCTATGGTCATCTTGTAAATCTCAGTCAGGCAGATTCAAATGGTTATGGAGAATTGATAATTAAAAGATGAATAAAATATAAAATAGGATAGAGATACTTATGTAATTCATTGGTTAGAATTTCAGACAAGCGTATGAAGATGCTTTGTTCCTTCTGAACCTCTACTTTCCTATTGCCTTCATCCAATCATTCATACTCCTTTCCATGGCAAGCTGTATGTTGGGTTTCACCGTTGTCAATGGCTACCTCCCGTCCTCTCAGTGAAAATGGTCCAAATGCGCTGTCACCGCACGGCTAATCATCTGTCGGTTCTCGATCATGTTGGAATAGGATCCATTGATCCTTTTGCATCTGTCACTACGCCCAACACTTGCGAGTTTGAAGCTCGTCACAGTCATCCCTTTCCAGATCCTACTCGGAATACCACAGACAAGGTTTAGACTTTTCGGATCTCAGGAATGGGCGCCAATAATTCTAGCCTATACCACGAAGGTTTTAATATTAGATTAGAAACCCAAGAGATACACATTCAAGCTTGTTTGCATGTAGAATGGAAGTGGTTGTCAGGCACGCATTCATAGGTGAGAATGGTGATGAGTGTCATGGATCATCATATTCATCAGGTTGAATAGGGATGGTAACGGGTCTCCATGGGGCGGGGACATGCCCCCCGCCCCCGCCCCCAAAACCTGTCCCTGTCCCCGCCCCATCCCCACTACGGGTAACGGGGACTCCATATCCGCCGGGGACCGGAGTCTCCGCGGATATCCGCGGATTTTTATAAAAACATTAAAAATTTAGAAAAAATGAAAAAAAATAGAAAAAATAAAAAAAATAAAGATAATAACATATCTTTGATACCAAATTACATTCAAAAACAACCAAACATAATAACATATATCCATAAACAATCAAATGTATCTATAATTCATAAACAACCAAACATAATTTATCAAATTGTAAAAATATAATTCTGAAGCCTTCTTTTATGTTGTTCTTCCGATGGAGTACTCTTTTCAAGAGTATTACTCAATGCATCCGAAGAAGACATTCTATAAATCATGAAATATAAATCATGAATCAAAATCACATTAATCCAAAATATAAATCATGAATCAGAATCTCATTAACCTAACCCAAAAATATAAATTATAAATTATAAATTAAAACTGAGCTCTCCAAACTATTCAAATAACACTACTTCGATATGAATATGATATTAGTTAAAACTGTTTGGTCTAGTGAAACAGATCAAAGAATAAAGGAACTGGAAGCAAGGTAGTAGATTAGAGTCTAAGTCATTAACCAATTTAGTTATATTCTATTTCTATCCTTCTTCTAAGCTTTATACTGATATATATATATATATAAGAAATATCCACAATCATGAGAAATAGTCAAAGGGGGATTAGGTACTTCTCAATTTCTAGAAATTAATATATAAATTGCAAAACCAGAAATTCATAATCGGAATCAGATTAACCTAACTTCAGATTAACTCAATATTAACTTAGAAATATTAATCAGAATCAGAAATCAAATTCATATCAACCTAACTCAGAAATATAAATTACACAATCAGAAATTCATAATCGAAAATTCATTAACCTAATCAGAAATTCAGAAATTTGTTAACCAAATCAGAAATTCATTAACCTAATCAGAAATTCAGCAATTCAAAACTCAGAAATTCAGAAATTCAAAACACAGAAATTCAGATTAATAGGAATCTCATTAATTTAGAACACACAAATTCCTTACCCTAATTCAGAAATCTAAATTCAGAAAAGGGGATGGAATACCAGCGAAGACCAGGGCTGACTTACCTGAACCTGATGGAGAAAAGGGGAAGGAAGACCAACGAAGACCGGCGATGCGAACAGGAGAAGATGACGACCGCGACCAGGAGAAGAAGACAAAGTTGCCGGAGCCTGCGATGGTGAGCTCGACTGCCTCGACACCTTCAGTGAGCGACTGAGCCACTCAGGGAGTCTGGGGTGGGAGGCAGCGCTGAGGGACCAGAGGGTGGAAGGCAGCGGGTGACAGTCGGCGGTCGGCAGTCAGCGGGAAGGAGGCAGGAGGGGCTGAGGGTTTGAGGAGGAGTAGAGACGAGAGTCTCAAGTCTCAGCTCAGTTTTCGCTCTCTGTCTGGGCATTTTTGTCTTTTCATATAAACGGGGATTTAACGGGTCTCCACGGGGCGGGGACCTCTACCCCCGCCCCGCCCCGTTTATTATACGGGGCCCCGTCCCCCGTCCCGTGGGTAAAAATTACCTCCCATACTTGCTCCCCGACGGATAAATCCCCACGGGTACCCACCCCGCTGGGGATTTTTTCCATGCCTAAGGTTGAAGTACGAGTGAATATCTTGGAATAAGAATAAGCTTGAATTGAATAGAAAAACAATAGTACTTTGCATTAATTCATGAGGAACAGCATAGCTCCACACCTTAATCTATGGTGTGTAGAAACTCCACTGTTGAAAATACAAAAGTGATAATGGTGTTCATTGGCTTTGGCCCCAGAGGGGGAACCAGAATGACCAAGATGAAAAGTGTGAAAAAGTATGAAAATACAATAGCAAAAGGTCCTATTTATAGAAAACTAGTAGCCTAGGGTTACAGAAATAAGTAATTAATCTTTCGGGCCCACTTGGTGTGTGCTTGGGCTAAGTATTGAAGCTTTCACATGTAGAGACTTTTCTTGGAGTTAGACGCCAGCTTTTGTGTCAGTTTTGGCGTTTAACTCCAGCTTTTATGCCAGTTCTGGCGTTTTGACGCCAGAATTTTTATGCTGACTTGGAACGCCGGTTTGGGCCATCAAATCTCGAGCAAAGTATGGAATATTATATATTGCTAGAAAGCCCAGGATGTCTACTTTTTAAAGCAATTGAGAGTGCGCCAATTGGGTATCTGTAGCTCCAGAAAATCTACTTCGAGTGTAGGGAGGTCAGAATCCAACAGCATCTGCAGTCCTTTTTCAGCCTTTGAATCAGATTTTTGCTCAGTTCCGTCAATTTCAGCCAGAAAATACCTGAAATTATAGAAAAATACACAAACTCATAGTAAAGTCTAGAAATGTGATTTTTATTTAAAAACTAATAAAAATATAATAAAAAGTAACTAAAATATATTAAAAACTACCTAAAAACAATGCCAAAAAGCATATAAATTATCCCCTCATCACATATCCATCAGAATCTCAGAAAAATGGGTAGTAGGCAGGACATAGTGGGTGAATATCTACTGCCAAGTCCTAGCCTCTCTAGACAGATAAGCAAATAACATCCCCTTGGGTCTCTTGTTGTCAGAATCTAGTCCGGTGTGGCAATAACGCACTTCAGCGCCTCATAATCAAAGGTCATAGCATTTATTGCTATATCTGCCTACTAGTATGCACATGTGTCGCTAGTCCGATGTAGGCAATGCAATACACCTTCAATAGCAGCCTCAGTCACTAAGATATGCCCGCCTCGTAGGTGGATTGAATCAAGATTTGCTCTAAAGAGGTTGCAGTAAAACTCCTTGACCCATGAAGTATTTATTCTTTCTAAATCCATATCAACAAAGCCTAAGCCCAATCCCTGAATACGGGTATTAATGGAGCATCTCCGGTCGTTGAGAAGGGCCAATTTTTTCTCAATGTTCAGATTTTTCTTCCGATAGGTAGGGAAACAAAGCTCACAGTACAGATTGGGAAACTTGGCTATGTCAGTGGGTGGTAGCTGCTGATTCTCCTTATCCACTTTATTAAGTGGGTTCTTGGCATAGTTGTCATAAGGGGAGAGGGTAGAGGCATGAGGTGCCTTCCTCTTTCTTGAGGTAGTAGCCTTGGCTTTTCCTCTATTCGACATCCTGAAAGACATATGTGATATGATATAAGCATTTAGCCAAGTAGAGGAATAGCAAGCAAGATATGGCATATTCATGAAGTGAGTAAAGAAGAGATAATTCTTGGAATGCCAGTAATCACAAGGTAGAAAAGAAAATAGGGTCACAAACCAAGAATGCAACAACAATCACATCATGCTTGTTCATTAAGCTCAATGAGAATCATACCCAAAAAGAATGGTTAAAGAGTTAGTTGAAAATTAAAAAGAAAAATCAGTATGTTAGGCAAGTTAAAAGTTAGAAAAACTGGTTCAAAGGTCAGGGGTGTGACGGTCATTTGCTTAATTAAGAAGAATACAGAAAATTAAGGATAACAAGCATACTCATAATCATGAGGGAGAAGCATTCACTGATGATGAAATATGAGATTGCAAAAGAAGCAATTAATTGAAAGTAAGTCATCAATCAATGTCACGGTCACGGATTATGCAATAATTGGTGTTACCAAGGGTGAAATGCACTTTGTGTAACATAAACCAAGTTAGAAACCAATTTGAATCAAGTGGGTTACACAAGTTAAATGCACCAATTATTGTAAAAGAGCGAACCGTGTTCAAGGAAATTGTCAAGTTAAATCAAAATGGTGAATGTAGCACAATTCAAAAGGCATTTGATTAACTTGAAAAGTGAAAGCACGTAAAGGTTCGAATGGATATCATGGGAAACAAAGTAAAGACATGGAAATGCCGACCAATTCATCCTATGAACTGAACTTGGTGAGGTAAAGAAATCTGAATTTTAAAAGTTACAAGTTCGGTTCTAGGTGTCAAGTTTTTAAGAACAAACATTTTCCAGAAATTTGGGCAGCATTCCAGTAGTAATTCGGATGTTCCCGGATAACAAAAAGCAGCAATAATTCATATATGTATCCAAGAATTTCATCAAGCAGGAGAGAAGCATGGAATACATACACAGGCAGCATGAAACACAACTCAACAACTAGAATTCAGCAAGGCAGCAGTGACATAGCAGCATAGCAATAACAAGATGTATACACACAGAAGAACCTAGCTATTATTCAGCAAGGCAATGTACAATTAGCCATGTTGGTTAACAAATACAGAGCAATTATCAGGCATATGATCATCTAATCACAACCTAGCTAACTAACAACATACATTTCTATCTATCCTAACAAGCAGAAGTAATCAACTAACTAACTAAGCTAATCATACCAGAATTAATGAAAAACAGTAAAGACAGAGCAATGGGGCAGGATGTAACCTGGGGTGTAAAAGCAGAAATGGAAAAGGAAAATAGAGGACGTGGATGGTTGATGACAGCACCGCCCAGTAGTGATGGCGGCGGACTCACGGCGGCGCAGGGAACAGCGCGCAGAGCAGTGGTCTAGAGTGAAGCAGTGAGAGTGAGAGGCCGAGGGTGAGAGAGAGCAGAGAAGAGAGAAAAAAAGAGAGGCTGGAGGAGGGAGGCGTCGGCAGTGGCGTCGCCGGCGCGGTGGTGGGTGGTTAAAGGGATTGGGGTGGCTATGGAGGTTTGAGAGAATGCAAGGGAAGAGTGAACGTTGAAGAGAAGAGGGAGTGAGGGTTGCGCAACTGCTTTGGGTTCCTCACGTGGATAGGGTTAATCATTTGACTCTATGCGTGCGCGTATGGTGCACGTCCGCGTGGGTGGGAAAATGAGTGAGTGGCACGGAAGCGTCCTGTGCGCGTCCGCGCAAGGTGAGTTGGGCTAGAGGTTTAGTGCTAGCCCAGAGTCAGCGCAACTCTCAGGTTATAAGCCTGAAAACTTTGTCAATGGATCGACGCGCACGCGGCGCGGGCGCGTCCGCGTGGGTTGCAGATTATGTGTATCGACGCATATGTGTGCTGTGCGCATACGTGTGCATGAGATTGTGCCAGGGGCTTAACGTTTACGCAGGGGTGGCTCAACTCTCTGGAAAATGTATGGGCCTGCATCTGCGTATGGACGCGTGCGCGCATAGCGTGCGTACGCGTCCCTACCCTTTTTTTTTTCAGAAATAGCAAAAACAGCTCAAAATCCTCCTAACACTACCTACAGCTCAAAATTAGCCAAAAATACAAAATGACAAAAAATCTTTTTGGCTTTTTGAGAATCTTCAAATACAAGCAAAAGAGACTTGCTCCACAAGCAACCTACAACCAATTTATTGAAACAAATATATGGAAAGAAAACTACCTACAATGGTAACTCAAATCACTTATTAATAAATAATGCAAGAGGGTGGAAAGAGTTTACCATGGTAGGGTGTCTCCCATCTTGCACTTTTAGTTTAAGTCCTTAAGTTGGACATTTGGGAAGCTCTTTGTCATGGTGGCTTATGCTTGTACTCATCCTTGAATCTCCAAGGATCTTTGCTCCTCAAATGGTTGATAGAAGTTCCAACCATCTTCACCAAGTTTGGATGGAGTGCCACCCAAGATACGAGCTCCCATAGTTGGTCTTCGTGCTTCGATCCGGGATCCCATATATTATTTTTGCACCCGCCTTCTAGTTGATCTTCATGAATTTTCCTTCGGGTGGTTGACAAATAGAAGCACACCAAGTCTTTTTCCTAGACCCATGTAAAGTAGCATTCATCCAATCATGGTCCCTATGCTTTGAAGCTTTGACCTCAATGAGTCTAATTCCCAACTTCCAACCACTACACAATTCCTTCTTACTCTTAGTTCTACAAAGAGCTCTAAGTTGTCCATCCGTTTCAATCAAGTCATATTCAAGTGAGAAAGTGGAGCTTAAGGGTAAGAGTTTTGCCCACTTGAATGATATGTTGGATGGTGGCTTAGGGAGGGAAACCTCCCCACACTTAGACAATGCAAGGTCGACTTCCTTATGCTCTTCTTTGGGTATCTCCACCTCTTAACAACTTCTTTCATCTTCTTCTTGCTTGTTGACTTCTTCCAATTCCTCCTCATCATCAATCGAGTCAAATTTAGGAGGTTGTGTGAAATCTACTTCCTTATCAACTTCACCTTTGATGGAAGAGTCTTCAATGAGATCACTAACATTATTTGGTGTTGAGTTGTCTTTAATAGCGTCAATTTTACGCCCCATGGGAGAGGGTTCAATTATTGATAAGAAATCATTGATGACTGAATCCATCTCTTGATCAACCTTCTCATATTCTTCAATCTTTATATGCTCCGGAAGTTGTTGAGACTTCCATGGTGGTTCTGCATCTCCTAGATCTTCAACCACTTCTTCCTTTTCTTCAATGACCCTAGGTGTCTCCAATTGCTCCAATACAAAGCTCAACTCTTCTTTCTTCACCGAATTTTCCAATCTCTCTTTCATGCTTTGCTCATCTTTTGATTTCTCACATGTGGCCACGGAAGCACCTTGAGTGTTCAAGCATTGGTAGGCTAAAGTATGCACTACCTTAGTCAAATTAGTCACAAACTCTAGGGTGTTCCTTTGCATATCCGCTTGGCCTTGAAGTAGCAAGGTAAGAGAATCATCTATTGGGGCTTGGGGTGGATAGGAAGGGTCATCATTTTGGAGAAAGGGTTCATAGTGGGAAGGCGATTCTAATTGGTAAGAGTATGGAGATGGTATGTATTGAGGTGGTTCTTGGTGGTAATCACGATAGGGTTGTGGTGGTTCTAAAGCTTCTTGCTCATAACGGTCACAAGGAAATGGCATGGTTGATTGGTCATATGATGGATGTGAGTCACAAGAAGGTGCTTGGTAAAAATGGGCTTGTGAGCATGGTTGATAGTCATGTTGAGGATAAGGTTCATAAGCATATGGTGGTGGTACTTGATTATCACAAAAAGAGTCACCATAGCCATTGAATTGGCATGCACTAGGATGTGAATTATACGTATAAGTATCCGGAGGTTGTTGCCAATAGGAGTGATCAATTCTTTGAGGTTCCTCCCATCTTGAAGTGTTCCATCCTTGGTACATGTTGTCATTAAAGTCCACATTTCCTACAACATAGTGAGAACCAAACTCTTAGCCAAAGTGAGAATTCATAGTGGAAAAATAGAATAAAACTAACAAAATCTAGTAAACAAGCAAGAGACAAACCTATTCACACTATTCACATATATTCAATAACCAATAACATAACACCATTGCAAATCCCCGGCAACGGCGCCATTTTGATGAATGGATTTTTGACGGTTTAGAATTTCACTAATGAAGTCTCGTTGTAAAGTATAGTTTCTAAACTAACAATAATCCTTTCATACAAAAATTTTGTTTGTCACAAGTACAAACCCCTAAAATTATAAACCGAAGTATTTAAACATCGGGTCGTCTCTCAAAGGAATTGCAGGGCAGTGTTCTTGTTATTGGCTATAGACATGTATATTTTGGGGTTTTGATTAGGAAACAAGAAAAGTAAATGATAAAGGAAATCAAATGACAAAATGGTCTTGGCAAGGATTGGTGGTCAAGGATCTCTATCCTTATCACTAACCACAACATGATAGTTGCAAGGATCAATCCCACTAAGTCATCCCTTTAACTAATAGTAAAGGAAAGTCAAGTGAGCTATACCAATCCAAGTCCATAAGTCCTAGCTTTCTACTAATTGAATTAGTGAGAACTAGAGTCAATGGCTACCAACTATCAATCACTTGGACGTTAGTAACTCAAGAATTTCCAAGTTACCTTCCCAAGCCAAGAGCATAAAATTCTACTTTAACACCTTCTCAAGCATTTTGACAAACACTTGGAAGGTATAAAAGGAAAGCATAGTAAATCTACAACAAGAATGAAATCTAATCAACAATTATTGCAAAGAATTAACAACAACAATCAAAGAAAACACAATTAACATGAATTACCTCAACTTGCATTAAAATAAAATAGAAGAGACAAGATTGAATCTACAACAAAGCAAAGTAATAAAATAGAAGAAATTGCAACAAAAGAGTAGAAGAACAACATGTAACAACAAAGAATTGAGAAGTAGAAGTAGATGAGAGCAAAGAGCAAAACCTAGATCTAAGAAATTCTACCCTAATCCTAATCCTAATTCTAGAGAGAAGAGAGAGCTTCTCTCTCTAGAAAACTAAACTAAACTAGATCTCAAGTGTAATGTGTGTAATGGTGTGAAGTCATTCCTTCCCCTTCAATCCTTGGTTCCTTTTGTCTTTTTCCGCCAAAACCTTAGCTCCAAATGGGGCCAGAAACCCTCCAAAATCGCCAGGCACGAGTTTGACTAAAAGAATCACGTGCGGCCTTCGGCGCGTACGCGTACAGTGCACGTACGCGTCCATGGAGCATTTCGCGATCCACGCGTAGGCGCATAGTGCGCGCGCGCGTCCATGGGCGTTTTCCAAATCTTTGGCTTTTCATGATTTCTCCACTTTGTATGCTTTCCTTTCACTCCTTTGATCCTTTCCTAGCCCTTTTCAATCTGAAATCACTAACAAACACATCAAGGTATCTAGTGGAATCAAAGGAAGATAAAATCATCAAATTAAAGGTCTAAAAAGTATATTTTCACATCTAAGCACAAATAAGGAAACAATCACAAAATCATGCTATTTCATTGAATAAATGTGAGGAAAGATTATCAAAATGCTCTAAATTCAACACAAGATAAACCCTATAAATGGGGTTTATCATTAATCGGCTCCATCGTGCTTGTCAGACAGTTTAGTATTTATAGTAAACAGAAGAATAATAGCGAAAATAGATAAACAGGAAAAACAGAGAAACAACTTACAAACAGGGAAAGTAGAGAAAGCAGAGAGAACAGAAAGCAAAGCATATACAGAGAAATATAAGAAATGAATCACAATACAGAGAATATGCAACATAGAATGATGCGCACACAAGAATGATGCATGTCTAGCCCTAGTGCAGGAAATGAGCTTATTCCTCGGTTGCATACCTGCTCCCGACCTTACCCGGAGTCCTTTGACCAGTTAAGGCTTCCTTGTTGGCAATACCCATTGCAAGAGTCCTTTGACTTGCAGGGTGGTACTAGCAACTCACTGCAAGAGTCCTTTGACTTGTAGGGCAGAACTAGTTAACTTATATCTGTCCAACACACTCACTGTAAGAGTGCTTTGACTTATAGGAGCATATATATGCACACACACTCACTGTAAGAGTCCTCTGACTTACAAAATAGCATTATAGCTAAGTATCCCAGGGAAGCATTCTCAGTGGTCATACCACCATCTATCTGACTGCCTCAATGCAACAAATGAAGATATAATAGATGATCATCCCAGAAGGTTCAACTCTTTATTCTCGTCCTCTTTTCCTCTATTCTCTTTGTCTCTTGATTCTGCACTTGATATCTTCTTAGCATTTGTACATATATAGCTTATGTCAGTTTCGGTATGAATTGTCAGCCTGTCCCAAACATAGGTTCATTAAGTATATGCTGAACCAGTATAACCTTTCATATAATACCTAACCCTAGGCGCAACTCAAATACTAATTATGTTGCTCCTAGTTTGCTCACTAATCACCATTTATTTCTTTCATTAAAACTTTACCGACTTTTTCTGCGATTTTTATCTTTTTTTTTTTCAACTTTTTATCTTTCCTTTGTCTTTGGCTCACTAATATGTTATTACCACTCCCTAAGTATTTTATGAAGGTAATTATGAGATTCTAAGCTTACAGCTGTCTTTCTAAGGCTTTTACAAAAAATTGCCTTTTTCGTATTATTTTATTATTTTTAATTAAATAATATCATTTAATATCTTATTATTATTTATTATTTTATTATTAATTTTTCGAAAATTACCCCCTTGTTACCTTAAAACTTTATAAATTTACTTTTCATCCCCTGTAACTTTTAATATTTTTACTTTAACTCCCTAAACTTTTAATATTTATAATTTTACCCCACAAACACCAAAATAATTACAACCTTGCCCTTTTTAAGATTTAAAAGGTGTTCTTCATTGTTCTTCATCACAATCAAAGTGTTTTTCGTGTTCTTCATAAATTCTTCAGATTCTTTTTCTGTTTTTATTCGTTTTTCAATCTTTTTAGTAACCAATTTTTACCATAATTCATAATAAATTGGCAGCCACTAAAGTCCCATCTTTTCCACTTGATTTCAACACAAAATCAACCCCAATTTAAGGGTTAGGGTTCAAAATTCCAGCATCCACAAGAGCATGCATTCATAGCTTGAATATTATCAAATTTCATCAAAATTTCAACAAACTTTCACCAAGAATAACTCAAATAAGTAATCAATTTCAAGCATAACCAAACCATATCAGAATCATACAACTCAAACACAATTAATCAAGATTAATTTCACCAAACCCTACCTTGATTTGCTGCTCCTAATTCGGTTGCTTCCTAAGGTGTTCTTTAAGCATTTTTTCCTCCTAAAACTCATCAAGAACAACTTTGAATCCATAAAACCTCAACTAAATAAACCTTAATTAACATGTTAGAAAGGGATTCCTCACCTTAAACTTGTTGGAAATGAAATATTCTTGACTCACAAGTCAAGCTAAGCAAGAGATCAAAGGAAGAACATAAAAAAACTCATGTTTAACATGGTTTTCATGAAAACCGAATCAAGAAGGGGATGGATCATCATTTCACCTAATTTTTAGACATGAAAAGTTACATGGTTATGTAGAGAAAGAAGAGATGATCATTTCAGTCTGATTGGAATTTTGATGAGTTTTTATTCAGAAGAAATCAAGCTTTGAAGATTAAAGTGTCATGAAAGTTTCTCTCTTTTTTCTCTTGCCATTTTCGGCCAAAAGGAAGAAAATGACCAGTCTTGGAAGGGCTTGGGGAGGGGGGGGTAAGGAAATTCATGCTTGATGATGATTGGCTAGTTAGGGAGGTGGTTGAAAAATATCTCAGGTGTATAATTACTAAAACTAGATATATTAGAACACAAGTAAAAACACATCCAGATATTCTTTTCTGAGCTACTAGCATAAATGACACTAGTAACATGTTTAATATGATAATAGAACATATATGATAAGGCATTAGCATTGCTAAAGTCATCATAGAGTAATGATGTTAATCTATACCAATAGACTGTAACCCGGTTAAACCGATCTCCTATTTTTAACTAAAATAGACCAGGTAATATTAGAATATTATTCAAGAAGCTCTAATATTAATATGATAATGATATTATATTACTATTTCTCTTATCTCACGAATCGAGTTCGGCTCATCAAATTGAGACTAACTACGGAAACCAGAGTCTAAAACTCCTAACCGAAACTGCTCAAAAACTAGGTTCTTCGCGGCTGTGTCGTCGAGCTTACCTCAGAAGAGGTTCTGGTTTAGAGATAATATAATGATAATGAGAATTGAGACTCTTGATAATACAGCAGAGGTATTCCCTTCACTGGTCTTCCGAAAAACTCCATATCTTCAGAAAAGATCTCGTGTATCCGAAAACAAGGTTGTTACACTAAAGACTTTAAAACAGTAATTTAAGTATAATTTCAAGAGTATGGGGACAAGTGAGTAAGTTTGAAGGTTATACTTGAATTAAGATGTAATTAGTGACAACTTGTTTGATGGAGGTCTGATGGTGATTTCAATATTAAAGGAGAGGATAATGATTTGAGTATGATTGAGGTATGGTGATGAATGAGATGAGATTGAGAATGATGTGGGTATTGATGAATTATGATTGAATTACTCATATGGCTTGTGAATTTGAATTATCTGAGACACGAGTTTTCCTGGGTAGACACAGTGGCTTACTACCACTTGCTCCAGGTTGAAACTCGATACTCTATTGACCCTCTATCACAAGATGTGATTGGGAACTTTAACTCCCAGAGTTCCCCCTTGGGCATGCATAAATATATAAAATATTATATTTTTGAGCTTGGAGTTTGACTCCATGGAATATTATATTATTTAATTTGGAGTTTGACTCCATGGAATATTATATTATTGAGCTTGGAATTTGAATCCATGGAATATTATATTTGAGTTTGGAGTTTGACTCCATAGAATATTATATTTGAACTTGGAGTTTGACTCCACGGATATTAATTTTGAGCTTGGGGATGTGTGCACAAAGGGAGTGTGCAATGATTAGCTATCAGGACATGCGGGTTGGCTATATAACCGACAGATAAAACTCATCAGCCATAGGACAGGCATATATCATATGCATTTGCATATTTTTCTTGAGTGTGCATTTGTTTTGGTTTGCCTAATTTTTTAGCCATGTTTATCTGCTACTTATTTTATTTGCTGTACCCGAATCCTACCTGTGATTTTTTTATTTGTCTTGTATGTGTATGTTTATCTGAGAGACCCTCTCTGGTGGAGGCGTGATGAAGGTGGTTTTTGGTATGTGGTAATGAAGGTTGAGACAGGATAGACTAGCTGTTGCCTTATTATTCTAATTTATGTGTTGGTTGAATAGAAGTGAGTGACGTAAGTTGGGTAGGAAGCCCTTAGGCACATCTTTTGTCCTTTTTATTTCTTTAAACTATTAATTTTACTAATTTGTAAATTAAAGGAATTTCTTTATGACCTTTCAAAGTAAGTTTTTCACAAAGCTTTTCCAAAAGGTTCAGGGATAGATAAACTCTACGAGGACGATGTTCTCACCCCTACAGACTTTCTTTTTCAATGACAGGTTCAAGAAGCTTTAGCGCGAAGCCGTGATTGATCTACAAGCTTTATATAAATGTTGTATTTTCTATTTATTGGTTTAGTTGAGATTTTACCCCTCATCAATTGTCATTTTGAGATTTTAGAGGGGCAAGACTTTTATTTGGGAAGTTTTGAATAAGTTTATGTATCTATTATTATGTAGATATAATTATGTGATTAAGTGAATTAAAGTAAATACTTTTCAAATTCGTAATTAACGATTCGGTTTATATTCGCAAAGGCTCAATATTAAATAATTATAATATTAAATTAAAGAATTAGAGATAAGTAACGCCTGAACTTTTAGTACGATCATGAGGTGTTAAAAGTAATGGTGTTACATTATGGTATCAGAACGGTTCATCCTGATTAGATCCTTAGGAGTGGACTGACTATGCTTCATTACATACTATGAGTGTCTGTCATGGATGACGAGAAATAGAGCTTTATGTACATAATTGTCTATTGATTAACGCTGTTAGCTTACCGTTGCATACCTGCTGATGTTAAGTCTGGCCAACTTAATGTTGATAGTTTATGTGTATGGGAAAGTTAACGGGTTATCATAGGTAAAATAGAAGTAATAGGTAACGCGAATAATAGGTTTTGGAAACGTTAGGAGTTAATTCTTGATATTATTCCGTTATGTGTCTTGAACCCTACGGGTGTCATGTGACTTGTTCTTTATTTCATGATCTGCTTTGAAGTTCTTATTTGTGATTTCTTTCTTGAAAAATAAATTGATTATTTTCCAACCCTATTCTTTTGTTCACATACATCCTTGTATGATCTTAAGCGCATATGTTTGCTTAAATTCCTTAGATATCTGCTTTTATTGTTTAAACTTCTCTTCTTGACTCATGTGCTATTGGATGTACCTTAAACTTGTCTTGATGCAGTATACCTTTTAAATTGCTTGCTCTGAGTACTTTTAAAGAAATTGTGATTCGATTTTTCTCTTATTTGAATATATCTACAATCATTCTTTAAATTTTAATAAAATCGTTTCTAATTTGATATACACTCCTCTATGTGAACTTTGAAACTTCTTCATATAGTTTACGACTGTTTATTTCCAATGCATTGTCCATTCTTTTATTGCTTTATGAAAGTATACTTACTCTAAATACAACTTGATTTTCTAACAACTTTGTTACAGTTTTTACTCACATCTTTACTTGATTATGTACTTAGATATCTTTCAAAATTTCCAAAGAAATATTTTTGCCTTTATCCCTATTGATCTTTGTTTGACAAACTTCACTTAATTTATTTTAATTTGAATTTGGTTTAGCATAACACATTATTTATGAATTTGTTGTTCTTCTGAAAACATTGGGCTTATAAATTTTCTTTTAAGGATAGACTGATTCCTTCTTAAGCTTTTCGTTTCTACGAATGTCACGCTTTATGAATCCTATTTGAATTCCCTTGATTTAAGTTCCTTTCTTGAAATGAGTTGGTTTCCTTCTTAGCGCATCTTAATATTATTGAATATCCTTATAAGGTTGCGATTTCAAGTATATTCTTAGAATTTTGTTTTAAACCTTTTTAAACAACTTTTGATTTATTCTTATGCAAGGTTGTCCTTGACTTTGCATTCCTTTACTTGATCAGTGCCTCTCTTTGCTATGATTTGAACTTGTTTTGGTGTGACACAACCATCTCTTGAAGTTTTAATAAAATTATTTTCAACTCGGCCTACACTCTTTTACCTTATACTTTGAAAATTTATGTATGTGGTTTAAACCTGTTTGATTATAATGCATCCTCTTTTCCTTTTATGAGCAAAACTTTATCTCAAGTTTTCTTCCAACAAGATCATAGTTTTCATGCATGCTTATAAAAAAATTGAGAAAATACAATTTTGCTCTTAGCCAAATTAATCTTTCCCTTTTCAAACTTTGTATAGTCTACTTCAACTTGAATTTATATTGAAATAATACAACGTTCATGCTTTTATTATTCTTTTGAAGGACGTTTGTTACTTATCTTTTCTTTTAGAACATGAAATGATTTTCTTTTAAGTTTTCCATTCTTTATGAAAAATGTATTCGAAAGTATTTTTAAATCATACTCTTGAGTTCTGTGAGCTTTGATGAGCGGATAATTTATACGCTTTTTGGCATTGTTTTTAGTATATTTTTAGTAGGATCTAGTTACTTTTAGGGATGTTTTCATTAGTTTTCATGTTAAATTCATATTTCTGGACTTTACTATGAGTTTGTGTGTTTTTCTGTGATTTCAGGTATTTTCTGGCTGAAATTGAGGGACTTGAGCAAAAATCAGATTCAGAGATTGAAGAAGGACTGCTGATGCTGTTGGATTCTGACCTCCCTGCACTCAAAGTGGATTTTCTGGAGCTACAGAACTCGAAATGGCGCGCTTCTAATTGCGTTGGAAAGTAGACATCCAGGGATTTCCAGCAATGTATAATAGTCCATACTTTGACCAAGTATAGACGACGCAAACTGGCGTTCAACGCCAGCTCTCTGCCCAAATCTGGCGTCCAGCGCCAGAAATGGATCCAAAACCAGAGTTGGACGCCCAAACTGGCACAAAAACTAGCGTTCAACTCCAAGAAGGACCTCTACAC
>NC_029793.2:41300556-41306041 GCF_000816755.2 Arachis ipaensis | reverse complement strand
GATCTCCTAACCAGAATCTTCGTGGTGTAAGCTAGAATGATGGCGGCATTCAAGAGAATCTGGAAGGTCTAAACCTTGTCTATGGTATTTCGAGTAGGATTCAATGAATGAATGACTGTGACGAGCTCCAAACACGCGATTGCGGGGCGTTAGTGACAGACACAAAAGGATAGTAAATCCTATTCCAGCATGATCGAGAACCGACAGATGAATAGCCGTGCCGTGATAGGGTGCGTTGACCATTTTCACTGAGAGGATAAGATGAAGCCATTGACAAGGGTGATGCCTCCAGACGATTAGCCGTGCCGTGACAGGGCATTTGGATCATTTTCCCGAGAGAAGACCGAAAGTAGCCATTGACAATGGTGATGTATCACACAAAGCCAGCCATGGAAAGGAGTAAGACTGACTGGATGAAGATAGCAGGAAAGCAGAGGTTCAGAGGAACGAAAGCATCTCCATTCGCTTATCTGAAATTCTCACCAATGAATTACATAAGTATTTCTATCCCTATTTTATTATATTATTTTCGAAAACTCCATAACCATTTGATATCCACCTGACTGAGATTTACAAGGTGACCATAGCTTGCTTCATACCGAGAATCTCCGTGGGATTCAACCCTTACTCACGTAAGGTATTACTTGGACGACCCAGTGCACTTGCTGGTTAGTTATGCGAAGTTGTGAAGATATGTTTAGACCATGGTCCTGTGCATCCGTTTTTGGTGCCATTGCCAGGGAATCAATTTCGAACAACAATTCACAACCTGAGTAGCAATTTCGCATACCAAGTTTTTGGCGCCATTGCCGGGGATTGTTTGAGTTTTCGGCAAGCTTTTGGTCCGGTAACATCAGTGCCAAGTTTGATCCGGCAACAACACCAAGTTTTTGGTGCCGTTGCCGGGGATTGTTTGAGTTTGGACAACTGACGGTTCATCTTGTTGCTCAGATTAGGTAATTTTCTTTTTATTTTATTTTCAAAAATTTTTTCAAAAATATTTCTAAATTTTTCTCATCTGTTTTTGAAAAAAATAAAAATGTTTTCAAAAATATATTTTTATTCAAAATTTTTAAGAGTGAAGTCTAGTGTTTCACGAAGCATGCGAAGCCTGGCTGGCTGTAAAGCCATGTCTAAATTCAATTGGACTGAGGTTTGAAATTTGTTATCAAGAGCAAGCTAGTTGTTGTTAATCCACCTGCTACTGTTCCTGATTTACATGCTAAAGCTTGGCTGGCCATTGGCCATGTCTAGTGTTTTGGACCGGAGCTTTCATTGAAAGCTTGGCTGGCTAGTGAGCCATGTCTAATTCCTGGACTGAAGCTTTAGACTAACAATGCAAGATTGCTGGAATTCATATTAAAAATTTTGGAATCCTTATTTTTGTTTTTCAAATAATTTTCGAAAAAATACAAAAAAATTAGAAAATCATAAAAATCAAAAATATTTTTCTGTTTCTTGTTTGAGTCTTGAGTCATGTTATAAGTTTGGTGTCAATTGCATGTGCATCTTGCATTTTTCGAAAATTCATGCATTCATAGTGTTCTTCATGATCTTCAAGTTGTTCTTGGTAAGTCTTCTTGTTTGATCTTTGCATTTGCATGTTTAGTGTCTTTTCTTGTTTTTCATATGCATTCTTGAATTCTTAGTGTCTAAGCATTAAAGAATTTTAAGTTTGATGTCTTGCATGTTTTCTTTGCATTAAAAATTTTTCAAAAATATGTTCTTGGTGTTCTTCTTGACATTCAAAGTGTTCTTGGTGTTCATCTTGACATTCATAGCATTCTTGCATGCATTCATTGTTTTGTTGTGATTTTAAAAATCAAATCTTTTTCAAAAACTAATTTCAATCATATGTTTTCAAAAATATCTTCTTATCTTACCTTTTTCAAAAATTTGATTTCAAAATATCTTTTCTAACTTCCTAACTTCTTATCTTTTCAAAGTTGTTTCAACTAACTAACTCTCTCTCTCTAATTTTCGAAAATATCCCCCCCCCTTTTTCAAAATTTCTTTTTAATTAACTAATTATTTCAATTTTAAAACTTAATTTTCGAAAATCACTAACCTTTTTCAAAAACTATTTTCAAAAATCATTAACTCTTTTCCAAAAATTATTTTCGAAATTTTCCCTCTCTTATCTTATTCTATTTATTTATTCATCTACTAACATCTCTCCCTCACCCACCAAAAATCCGAACTCCCTCTCTCTCTCTTTTTGAGTTCAGATTTTCTTCTTCTTTTCTTCTACTAACACAAGGACCTCTATACTGTGGTATAAAGGATCCATATTATTATTATTATTATTTCTGTGCCCTCTTCTTTGTCATATGAGCAGGAGCAAGGACAAGAATATTCTTGTAGAAGCAGATCCAGAACCTGAAAGGACTCTGAAGAGGAAACTAAGAGAAGCTAAAATACAACAATCCAGAGATAACCTTTCAGAATTTTTCGAACAAGAAGAGGAGATGGCAGCCGAAAATGATAATAATGCAAGGAGAATGCTTGGTGACTTTACTGCACCTAATTCCAATTTACATGGAAGAAGAATCTCTATTCCTACCATTGGAGCAAACAACTTTGAGCTGAAACCTCAATTAGTTTCTCTGATGCAGCAGAACTGCAAGTTTTATGGACTTCCATCTGAAGATCCTTTTCAGTTCTTAACTGAATTCTTGCAGATCTGTGATATTGTTAAGACTAATGGAGTAGATCCTGAAGTCTACAGGCTCATGCTTTTCCCTTTTGCTATAAGAGACAGAGCTAGAGTGTAGTTGGACTCTCAACCCAAAGACAGCCTGAACTCTTGGGATAAGCTGGTCACGGCTTTCTTAGCCAAGTTCTTTCCTCCTCAAAAGCTGAGCAAGCTTAGAGTGGATGTTCAAACTTTTAGACAGAAAGAAGGTGAATCCCTCTATGAAGCTTGGGAGAGATACAAAGGACTGACCAAAAAGTGTCCTTCTGACATGATTTCAGAATGGACCATCCTGGATATATTCTATGATGGTCTGTCTGAGTTATCTAAGATGTCATTGGATACCTCTGCAGGTGGATCCATTCACCTAAAGAAAACGCCTGCAGAAGCTCAAGAACTCATTGACATGGTTGATAGAGATGGCAGACAGCTCTAGAAAACAGGCTTATGGACAAGTAGAGGACGTGTTAGTAAAGGTTGAAGGCCTTTACATCCCTGCTGATTTCATAGTCCTGGATACTGGAAAGGAAGAGGATGAATCCATCATCCTTGGAAGACCTTTCCTAGCCACAACAAGAGCTGTGATTGATGTGGACAGAGGAGAATTAATCCTTCAATTGAATGAGGACAACCTTGTGTATACAACTCAAGGATCTCTCTCTGCATCCATGGAGAGGAAGCATAAAAAGCTTCTCTCAAAGCAGAGTCAAACAAAGCCCCCACAGTCAAACTCTAAGTTTGGTGTTGGGAGGCCACAACCAAACTCTAAGTTTGGTGTTGAACTCCCATATCCAAACTCTAAGTTTGGTGTTGAACATCTATGAGGCTCCATGAGAGCCCACTGTCAAGCTACTGACATTAAAGAAGCGCTTGTTGGGAGGCAACCCAATTTTTATTTATCTAACTATATTTTTCTTAGTTATATGTCTTTATAGGTTCATGATCATGTGGAGTCACAAAATAAATATAAAAATTGAAAACGAAATCAAAAACAGCAGAAGAAAAATCACACCCTGGAGGAGCATCTGCCTGGCGTTCAACGCCAGAACAGAGCATGGTTTTGGCGCTGAACGCCCAAAATGGGCAGCATCTGGGCACTGAATGCCCAAAACAAGCATGGTTCTGGCGTTCAACGCCAGAAATGGCAACAAATGGGCGTTGAACGCCCAAAATGGGCACCAACCTGGCGCTGAACGCCCAGAGTTGTGTGCAAGGGCAATTTGCATGCCTAAATTGGTGCAGGAATGTAAATGCCTTGACACCTCAAGATCTGTGGACCCCACAGGATCCACACCAACCTCCACTCACTTCTTCTCATCCATCACACTCTCTTTCACACAATCCCATAAACACTCTTCCCCAAAAACCCTTCACCAATCACCTCAATCTCTCTTCCCCATCACCTCTTCACCACTCACATCCATCCACTCTTCCCCATAAACCTACCTCATAAACTCCACATACCTTCAAAATTCAAAACCAATTTCTCACCCAAACCCACCCTAAATGGTTATGCCAATGCATGGATCACTAAGAACCATGATCAAAGTAAGAACCCGGATCCAAAGAACTACGTTACAATGGTTTGGGGGAAATACTTAGATTTTAGTCCGGAGAATGTGAGGTTGGAATTTAACTTGCCCATGATGCATGGAGATGAACGCCCCTACACTAGAAGGGTCAACTTTAATCAAAGGTTGGACCAAGTCCTTAACGCCCAGAACAAGCATGGTTCTGGTGTTCAACGCCAGAAATGGCTAGTAAATGGGCGTTGAACGCCCAAAATGGGCTCCAACCTGGCGCTGAACGCCCAGAGTTGTGTGCAAGGGCATTTTGCATGCCTAAATTGGTGCAGGGATGTAAATGCCTTGACACATCAAGATCTGTGGACCCCACAGAATAATCTCAGGATCTGTGGACCCCACAGGATCATCTTAGGATCTGTGAACCCCACAGGATCATCTCAGGATCTGTGGATCCCACAGGATCATCTCAGGATCTGTGGACCCCACAGGATCCCCACCTACCTCTCTGTGGCTAGAGGATGGTTGGAGTTCATTCAATGCTCAATCATTCCCACTAGCAACCGATCTGAAGTTACTGTGGATCGGGCCATCATGATTCATAGCATCATGATTGGAGAGGAAATAGAAGTTCATGAAGTCATCTCTAATGAACTCTACAAAATAGCCGAAAAGTCATCCCCCATGGCAAGGCTTTTCCTCATCTTATCTGCCATCTATGTTACTCAGCTGGAGCTTTCATAGAAGGAGACATTCCTATTAAGGAAGAGAAGCCCATCACTAAGAAAAAGATGGAGCAAGCAAGATAGCCCATTCATGAAGCTCAAGAGGCGCAGGAAGCTCATCACCATGAGATCCCGGAGATGCCTCAAATGCATTTTTCTCCACAAAACTATTGGGAGCAAATCAACACCTCCCTAGGAGAATTAAGTGCCAACATGGGACAATTAGGGGTGGAACATCAAGAGCACTCCATCATGCTCCATGAAATAAGAGAGAATAATGACTAGGAGACATGTTATTTGATAATCTGAAAAATCATAAAAATGATTCTTGAAGCAAGAAAAAGCAGCAAAGAACAAAGTTTGCAGAAAAAAAATAGGCGAAAAAAAAATAGAAAAAAAAAAAAGAAAAAGCAAGCAGAAAAAGCCAAAAGCTCTTAAAACCAAGAGGCAAGAGCAAAAAGCCAATAACCCTTAAAACCAAAAGGCAATGGAAAATAAAAAGGATCCCAAGGCTTTGAGCATCAGTGGATAGGAGGGCCTAT
>NC_029793.2:41297316-41300233 GCF_000816755.2 Arachis ipaensis | reverse complement strand
TAAATTCAAAAGACATATGCACTGTTCAAGCATTCATTCAGAAGACAGAAAGCATTGCCACCACATTTAACCAATTAGAATTTGTTTTATTTAAACTCGAAATTTTATTGCTTCTTATTCAAAAGATCTACTATTTTATTCATGCTTAATGATGATGAGAAAAATAAACTATAGCTTAATTGGAGATAAAATCAAACTAAACACTAATTACTACTAATGATCATGTAATGAAGACACAGACATAGATAAGCACTTATCATAGAGAAAACAAAAAACAGAGAAAGCAAGAACAAGGAATGAGTCCACCCTGAGCTATAGATCCTTCACATAATTGTTTTACCACACCAAACTTAGAATGTTGCTCGCCCTCGAGCAAAAGAAGAGGGAATTGCACACAACTCTGGGCGTTCAGCGCCAGGTTGGTGCCTATTTTGGGCGTTCAACGCCCATTTACTAGCCATTTCTGGCGTTGAACGCCAGAACCATGCTCTGTTCTGGCGTTCAAAATTTTTAGATCTAATGCTCCTTGTTTTTGAAAATTTTGGAGGGAAAACACCAAGGAACACCAAACTTAAAAATTTTAAGATCAAGACACAAGAAAACTCAAGAACACTTTGAAGACTCACAAGAACACAAGAACATGAAGAAAGAACACCAAACTTAAAATTTTTAGAAAACCAAACCAAAATTTTTGAAAATCAAAGGGGAATCAACAAAAAAAACACCAAACTTAAAGTTTGGCACAGGATTTAATAGAAAAATTATTTTTGAAAAAGAAGGTTTTAAAAAGAGTATAAAAAATTCTAACCCAATCAAATTAATGTTCTAGCCAAATGAGTTATGGGACCTTATTAAAGTTTGGCACAGGATTTAATAGAAAGATTATTTTTGAAAAAGAAGGTTTTAAAAAGAGTATAAAAGATTCTAACCCAATCAAATTAATGTTCTAGCCAAATGAGTTATGGGACCTTATTAATAGAAAAATTATTTTTGAAAAAGGTTTTTTTAAAAATATGATAGCCAATTACCATGAACATAAACACCACGTTCTAATTAACTGAGGAGGCCGTTTGTGGAGTTGAACGCCAGTTTTTATGCCAGTTTGGGCGTTCAACTCCAGTTTTTGATCCTTTTCTGGCGCTGAACGCCAGAATTGGGAAGAGAACTGGCGTTGAACGCCAGTTTACCTCGTCTATCCTTGTGCAAAGTATGGACTATTATATATTGCTGGAAAGCCCTGGATGTCTACTTTCCAACGCAATTAGAAGCATGCCATTTCGAGTTCTGTAGCTCCAGAAAATCCACTTTGAGTGCAGGGAGGTTAGAATCCAACAGCATTAGCAGTCCTTTTTCAGCCTGAATCAGATTTTTGCTCAGCTCCTTCAATTTCAGCCAGAAAAATACCTGAAATTACAGAAAAACACACAACTCATAGTAAAGTCCAGAAATATGAATTTTTCCTAAAAACTACTAGAAATAGACTAAAAACTAACTAAAACATACTCAAAACTATATGAAATTATCCCCAAAAAGCGTATAAAATATCCGCTCATCAACGACCCAGTGCACTTGCTGGTTAGTTATGCAAAGTTGTGAAGATATGTTTAGACCATGGTCCTGTTCATCCGTTTTTGGTGCCATTGCTAGGGAATCAATTTCGAACAATAATTCACAACCTGAGTAGCAATTTCGCATACCAAGCTTTATCTTTGGTTTTGGATATTCTTTTTCTGTAAACCTCATGCTTCTTTAAAACAGTAATTAAGTATAATTTCAAGAGTTAGGGGACAAGTGAGCAAGTTTGAAGGTTATGCTTGAATTAAGATGTAATTAATGACAATTGGTTTGATGGAGGTCTGATGGTGATTTCGATATTGAGGGAGAGGATAATGATTGAGTATGATTGAGGTATGGTGATGAATGAGATGAGATTGAGAATAATGTGGGTATTGTTGAATTATGATTGAATTATTCATATGGCTTATGAATTTGAATTATTTGAAACACGAGTTTTCCTAGGTAGACGCAGTGGCTTGCCACCACTTGCTCTAGGTTGAAACTCGATACTCACGATCCGTTGACCCTCTGTCGCAAAATATGACCGGGCACTTTAACTCCCCAGGTTCTCCCTTGGACATGGGTAAAAACATGAAATATTATATTTGAGCTTGGAGTTTTACTCCATGGAATATTATATTATTGAGCTTGAAGTTTGATTTCATGGAATATTATATTATTGAGCTTAGAGTTTGACTCGATAAAATATTATATTTGAGCTTGGATTTCGACTCCATGGAATATTATATTTGAACTTGGAGTTTGACTCCATGGATATTATTTTTGAGCTTGGGGATGCGCGCACAGAGGGACGTACAATGGTTAGCTACTAGGACATGTCGGGTTGGATATATAACTGACATATGAGACTCATCAACCATAGGATAGGCATGCATCATATGCATTTGTATGTTTTGCTTGACTGTGGATTTGTTTTGGTTTGCCTAATTGCTTAGCCATGTTTATCTGCTACTTATTTTACTTGCTGTACCTGAATCCTACCTGTGATTTCTTTGTTTGTCTTATATGTGTATGTTTATCTGAGAGACCCTCTTTGGTGGAGGCATGATGAGGGTGATTTCTAGTATGTGGTAATAAAGGTTGAGGCAAGATGGGCTAAGTATTGCCTTATTATTCTAATTTATGTATTGGTTGAGTAGAAGTGAGCGATGTAAGTTGGGTAGGAAGCCTTTAGGCATGTCTTTGGTCCTTTTTATTTCTTTAAACTATTCATCTTACTGATTTGTAAATTAAAGGAATTTCTTTATGACCTTTCAAATTAAGTTTTTCACAAAGCTTTTCTAAAAGGTTATTTTAGGGATAAACAGTTTTAATAATGAACTTATTTCTGTTTATAAGT
>NC_029793.2:41270120-41297246 GCF_000816755.2 Arachis ipaensis | reverse complement strand
ACGATCACTACTAGAAAACTAATTATTACAGATGGATATTTCCGACGAATTTTATCCCTTAGAAATACAGACGGAATTTCAGAGGAATTTTTTATCGGAAAACAAAAAAAATGAATTAGAATAAATTATAGACGGAAAAGAAAATCAATCGATAATTCTGTCGGAAAATTAATTTTTTTTCGTGGGAAATGGTTACAGACAAAAAAATCCATCTGTAATTAAATGGACAAAAATGCTGCAGTTTATTAAATTATTACAGACAGAAAAACCGTCTATAATTTAAAATTTTCTGTCGGAAATATTGAGTTAACCCTAACTCAGATCCTATCCTCCCGATCCATTCACACTCCACACAAGTGAAGAGCTTCTTCCTCTCTCCGTCCACGCTCTCTCCATCACAGGAACTTCTTTCACCGCCGCCACTCTCTCCATCGCTCCGTCCATGATCTCATCACTGACCTCAGCAACGGCCATTCGCTGGTCATCCTCATCCACCGGTTAAGGTATGGTTTTGCATGGCTTTCAATTTTTGAATTCTTCTTATTTGAAATCATAGTTTCTGTGCTGTTTAGGTATGGCTTCAGGAATCGAAACCATTACACACTAAACAAACCAACAAACCCTAGCAACAACATTATCAATCTTACTCTTACAACCATAGAAAATGAAAGTAAAATCAAGCTCTGCTGCTGACACCGGTTTTATGGTGGTGTTTTTCAAAGCAGCATAACGTGTTTTCTATCTTCTGTGTCAGCTTGAGCTTCATCACTCTAATATTTTCATTTTTTATTTTTTTGTTTTGTTTCTTCTGTTATTGGTTCTTTTTGTTCTTGATTATTTTCATGCCTTTAAGAAGTGTTTGATGTTGTGGTTGTAGTTCGGAGTAAAAAATAGCATTTATTGCATGGTGGATATGGTATCATCAAAATTGAACCTTTTCTTGTTGTATGTCACAGTAAATGATTAGGTTGTGGTTTGGTCAATGGCAGTTTCAAATTTTGGTTGCTTTTGACTTTGAAGTTTCAATCTTTCCCATGTTTCTGGATTTTGATCTCTGCTTCCAAAGGAGAAGAAAAGGTGAGTTTCTCTTCCATTTTTTCATTTTGCTTCTGAGTTTCTAACTCAATTTTTTTCAATAGAATTTAATTTCCTGAATCACATGACAATAAAATTTACTTTTTGAGCATATATATTACTTATTTGAAAATTCATAAACTGGTTTTGTAGAATTGAATTTATGTGTGGAACTCAGCAGTCAGAATCTTGGTCTATCTATTCCACAAGTATGCTTGAATTTGAACAAAAAATAAAAATTTCTGGTGTCAGTTTATCTTTGAAGTTCTATCTAGTACCCTTTTATGCCTTCATTTAAGAAATAGTATAGTAGGGTCTATTATGTGTGCTTACTTAAACGGTTTAACGATTCAACATTCATCTTATTAGAGAAGATTTTATTTCAGAGTAGCATGCATAAGGCATATAGTTGCCCAATGCCTATTGTATCTTAAATTAATGTTGAACGTGAACAAGTTGCATCGGACAGTGTTGGCAGCAACATTTGGCTGAATTGGAATCAAATTGCTATCCTCTTCTCTGATTTATTATCCTACTTTTCTTGTAATAGCTCACCTATGGACTGTGGAAGTAGTTACTTATTCTCCTTCGTAGTAAAAATGGCACTGATGGTTCAATTGAATGGAAATTTTGCAAGTTCGGTTCTTTGTTTGGCTATTGCCATTGTTCAGTTGTACATTTTTGTCTTTCTGAGCTGTTGAGTAATAATCCTGTTTATGCAGACAAATGAGCTCTATCAGCTATCGTCTGTTGCCTTCTGCTTGCTTGTAGCCTGGGTTAGTTCTCTCTCTAAATTTTCACTCCCTGAACTACTGTATTTGTATTTGAAATTGTTTCTTTGTAATCTAATTTATAAGGAGTAAAATAATACTAGTTTCTTCTAAAACCATATTTTTACCAATTGAGATAATGAGCCCACATCAACTTGCAAAACCCTTACTGTTTGATACATTTAAAATGTCTGTACTCAGAACCTTCTTAGCTGTATGCTTATTTACAAATATTAATCACCAAAAGGCTTAGTAGTCGTTACTGACAATGATGTATGCTGGTTTCTATGAACCAAACAAATTAAAGGGTTCTCCCAATGTAAGGAATCATGTCAGGTAACTCATAAAGTGATCATTAGAATGCCAGAATTGAGAAACTATTATCTTATGAGAAGGCTTCTTACTTCATGTGAGGAAAAAGTTAATGGATTGTATTAGTTGCTTCCTAAGAAACTAGAGATGTGTGGTATCAAAGTCACACTGGATTCTTGTGTCTGTGCAGAAACTTCTTTAATCTTTACTCAATTCAATCCACTGCAAGGGCCAATTCGAGGTTTTCTTCAACTTGCTTCCATTGTGGACTTCTCAAGCAACAATTTTAGCTCTGTTATCCCAGTAGAGATTGGTTATTACATGTCTCGTATGCTTTATCTTTCTCTCGCAAACAATAGTTTTCATGGCAGCATCCCTCATTCCTTGTGTAATGCTTCAATGCTTGAAGTTCTTGACCTTTCTCATAATAAAATATCTGGAGAACTTCCCCATTGTTTAATGAAGACATGTGAGACCCTTTGGATATTGAATCTAGGGAATAACAACCTGACAGGTCATATTCCCAATACATTCTTGTTCTCTAAGAACTATTATTTTGAAAGATGTAATAAATATTATTGTTATTATTATCTAAATTGTGTTTCTGCTTATCTATTTAACCTATTTTGTTTGTGACTATGTGTGACCTTTAGTGTGACTTTGTGTGTGACCTTTATTTACTAGCAAATCAAAGAATCAGGTAATATCAAGTTCCATTCAATCACTTTAGCGGCTATTTTCACTTTCAATGATCATTATCATCTCAAGTCCACTGGTAGTTAACAGTTTCTAAGATTCGGTAATCATTTGTAATTGAAATTCATGATCCAATAAGAAAATAAATTTACCTTTTCAACTATTCTGCATATCATTGTTTTGCCAACTAACATGCACTTTGTTTACCAGGCACTTTCTTATTATCCCAAAATTTCATTTTCCTTCATTGGATGCTACTCCTCTATCAGTGAGTAACAAGTTTATCTTGCAATGGAAAAATCTAAAAAAAATATTATTTTACTTTACTGATGGATTTACAGACAGATTTTCTGTCTATATTCAGAGTTTGGGATGATTTTCCAAGGTTCTAATTACAGACAGAAAATTCGTCGGAAAATCCGTCTGCAATTACCGACGGAAAATCCGTCGAAAAATCCGTTTGTAATTACCGACGGAAAATTCGTCTGTAACTACCGTCAGAAAGTTTGACATTTCAGGGAAATAGATGGAGAATTTATAGAGGGAAAATCCATCGGTAACTGGTAAAAATCCATCGATAATTGGTAAAAATCCGCCGGTAATTTTTCGACGGAAAAAAATCTGTCGGTAAATAATTTCCGACGAGGCTTTTACAGAGGGACAAAATCCGTCGATAACCAAAAATTCATCTGTAATAAAGACTAAATCTGTCTGTAAATCTGTCTGTATTAATCCATTTTCTAGTTGTGGATGTTTTCACCTCCTATAGACTTTCTTTTTCAGTGATAGGTTCAGGAAGCTTTGGTGCGAACCGTGATTGAGGGTTTTGCAGAGGAACAAAATCCGTCGGTAATTTCGTCGGTAACCAAAAATCTATCTGTAATAAAGACTAAATCTATCTGTAAATCTGTCTGTATTAATCCATTTTCTAGTTGTGGATGTTTTCACCCCCTACAGACTTTCTTTTTCAGTGACAGGTTCAGGAAGCTTTGGCGCGAACTGTGATTGATCTATAAGCTTTATATAAATGTTGTATTTTCTGTTTATTGGTTTAGTTGAGATTTTATACCCTTGTTAATTGTCATTTTGAGATTTTAGAGGGGCAGGACTTGTATTTGGGAAGTTTTGAATAAGTTTACGTACCTATTATTATGTGATATAATTATGTGATTAAGTAAATTAAAGTAAAGACTTTTTGACTTCGTAACTAAGGATTTGGTTTATATTCGTGAAGGCTCAATATTAAATAATTATAATATTAAATTAAATGATTAGAGGTAAGTAACGCCTGAACTTTTAGTACGATCATGAGGTGTTAAAAGTAACGGTGTTACATAACCTTTCTCTCAATATTTGGTTTTGTTCGACTTGTAGTGATGAATTTCCTTTTGATGTGTTATAGGTATAGCTTTTATGTCTCGTTCAGTAATTCACAACATGTCGTCTAAAGTTCCGTTCGACCTAACCTGGGTAGATATATCTGTTCTTACTCCTATATTTGCATTGATAAAGAGTATGCTGAAACATTTTGTAGGCACCATAGGTTATGTTTAAGTCGGGAGGATGAGAGAAAATATAAAACTGTAGTTCCCAACCCTGAAGAGAGGGTTTGTTTTCCCCGACTTGATAAGTTGGCATGTCATTTTATATACGTGTATGATTGTTTTTTCACCAATTTGGGAGTTTGCTTTCCTTTCTTTGACTTCGAATCCGAGGTCCTTAGGCTTTGTAATATTGCCCTTTCCCAAATTCATCCCAATTCTTGGGGCTTTCTCAAAATCTATCAGCTTCTTTGTCGTGCACTTGATGTTGCTTCTTCTGTTAAAGATTTCTTTTACCTCTTTCTTCTTCCCAAGCCCTTTAGTTCTAAAAAATAGGGTTGGGTATCCTTTCGAGCTATTCAAAGGTGGAAGGTCTTTGCTATTTTTTATGATTCTTTCCACGATTTCAAGATTTTTTTTAAATCCAATCTATAGAAGATGTCCGTCCTTTCTTTTTTAATGATAGGGATGAAGCTCTTTTTCCTCTGTATTGGGAGGAGAACTCGTAGTTGTTAGGTATGGTATGGACGACCTGGATGAAGTCGAGGAGAGTGTAGTTACCTTATTCCAGGAGTGTTGGGGTTGAGCTCCTAATCTGGATACCGAGAAGATTTTAGGGAACCCCAGCCAAATTCAGTCCGAGCTAGGTAGAATTTTCTTTTCATCTTGCAGATATGAGATATAAATTTATTTTTTATTTTGTCTAATATACTCTGATTTTGATGTCGTACAGAAAGTATGGCTAGGAAGTTGGCGGCGATAAAAACCCTTCGATCAGCTAGGAAGAACATTGTTGCACGTAATATACAACTGAAAGAGGCCGGCGATTTGGGCGACCTCTCCTCTCCTTCTAAGTCGAATTTGGGCACCTCTACCTCTCTTAAGGTTACTCCTGATCCAACTTCTCCTCCTTCAAACTGATTGTGCCTCTTGCGCCACCTATTCTCAAGTCGAGGCCTAAGAAACGTAAGACTTTGAAGTCGGACAGTGTGTACGACCAGGGTTTTGATGTCGTGGCTTTCTATGAGAAACACATTTTTTCTTACAGTGATATTGGGATGGACAATGTTTCTATCAGGAACCATCTCCAAGTTATGGCCCGAGGCGGGATAAGAACGGCTGGGGTTTGTTCCACACTTCTGAAACAATTGGAGGAGACTCCCTTGGGTGCCATTCAATGCTCTTTATCTTATCTGAAGGCTGAGGTAGCATCGTTAAGGAAGATAAAGTTAGAATTGGAGAAGGAGAAGGAGGTCCTAATGTCAGACCTTGCTAAAGCTCGAGAAAAGGTGAAAAACTCTTAGGCCGCTTGTCCCATGGCAGAGGGCTTGAAGAAAAAAGCTTAGGAGAGTTATACTAGAGTCTTCAGGGAGAAGCTGGATTTGGTATATGAGGTCGTCAAATCAAGGGAGAAGTATGCAGACCTGGAGGAAACTATAGCTCAGGGGATGGATGAGTTAGTTGAGAATTTAAAGGCCCAGTTCCAAGTTATAGCTCCCGAGGTGGACCTCTCCCTTGTTAGCCCTAATAATATTATGGTTAATGAGAAGATTGTCCCTACGCCAGAAGATTGTCCCTATGCCAGATGCGGTCGTCTGCCCATGCTCATTTGCATCTTGTAGTAGGCATTTTTACTCGGCCAACACGACTTTATTCGTAGCTTCTACTTGTCCATTGGCTTGGGGGTGTTCAACTGATGTGAACTGGTACTTAATCTTGAGACTTACCACCAAGCTTTTGGAGGCTGAGTTGGTGAACTGAGTTCTATTATCCGTTGTGATGGAGACGAAACTCCAAACCGAGTGACAATGTTCTTGTAGAGAAACTTCCGACTTCTTTGAGTTGTGATGGTTGCCAAAGGTTTTGCCTCCATCCACTTAGTGAAATAATTAATACCCACTATGAGGTACATTACTTGTCTGGGGGCTTGTGGAAATGCCTTACGAGGTCTTAGTCTCATTCTGCAAATGGTCAAGGCGAAGTGATGCTAATGAGCTGTTTTAGGGGTGCCACCTGGAAGATAGCATACTTTTGGCAATGTAGACATTTTTTAATGAAGTTGGCTGCCTCCCTTTTTAAAGTCAGCCAAAAGAAGCCAGCTCGCATACTTTTTAGGCTAGTGACCGTGCTCCTAGGTGGTTTTCACATATGTCGTTGTAGACTTCCTCTAAAACTTCATTAGTCTTAGAGGTTGAGATACATTTTAGTAAAGGCATGGATATTCCTTTCCTATAGAGAACGTTGTAAACAAAGGTGTAGTTTTGTGCTTTCCTTATGAGCCTCCTTACTTTTCTTTCTTTGTTAGGAATGATATCAAACTTGAGGTATTTGATGATGGGAGTCATCCACCGTAAACTTATATTAGATATGGCCATTGTGCCCAACTTGTCAACTTTCTTAATTGCTGATGGTGTGTGGAAAGTTTTCTATATCAAGCTTCTATTGTTGCCCTCTAGCTTAGTGCTGGCCAACTTGGAGAGGGCATCATTTCGAATATTTGATTCCCGTGCTATAGGTCAAATTTCTGCTTCTAAAATTGACCTAATTGTTCCCATGTTTCTTCTAAGTATTTATTGCCCCAACTTCTTTGGCTAGCCTCAAGCCGGCAAGTAAGGCTTCGTACTCGACTTGGTTGTTGGAGGCTGAAAACTCGTATTTCAATGAAAGTTCCATCCGAGTTCCTTCCTTGTTCTCCAGAATAACTCTTGCTCCACTTTCAATTTTGTTGGATGATCTGTCTACGTATAAGTATAAGTTCCAGGTTCCAGGGCTTCTCTGAGCTTTAGTGTATTCAGCCATAAAATCGGATAGATATTAGGATTTAATTGTTGTTTGACTTTTATACCTTAAGTCGAACTCAGATAGCTCTATTGCCTATTATAGCATCCAACTTGCAGTGTCTGTTTTTTTTTAAGATGTGCTTCATGGGCTGATTAGTTTGGACTTTTATAGTGTGAGGTTGAAAATAAGGTTAGAGCCTTCTAGAAGTAATAACAAGGGGATATGCAAACTTCTCTATCTTTTAATAGTTTAGCTCTCCCCCCTGTAGAGCCTTGCTGACAAAATAGATTGGTTGTTGTCCGTTCTCATCTTCTCGAACTAGGACTGAGGCTACGGCTCTGTTTACAACTGCTAAGTATAATACTAGTTCTTCTCCTGAGACAGGTCAGGTGAGGATTGCTGGTTGACTCAGAAAAATTTGGAAATCTTGAAAAGCTTGTTGACATTCCTGAGTTCACTCAACTCGGCTCCTTTTCTTGAGTATTAAGAACAGTGGTAGAAACTTCAGAGCCAATCTTGCTAAGAATCTAGATAAGGCTACCGGCCTTCCATTTAACTATTGGACTTCTTTGAGATGGGTGTCAGGCTTTTCATCTCCAATATTGCCTTGCATTTGTCTGGGTTGGCTTCAATACTCCTTTAAGTGAGAATAAAGCCTAAGAACTTCTCGGCTTCCACTGTGAAAGTGCATTTTGAGGGATTTAGTCTCATACTGTGCTTCCTAATTATGTTAAATACTTCAGTTAAGTCAGAGAAGATGTTGATGTCCTCTTTGGTCTTGAAAAGCATGTCATCCACATAAACTTCCACTAATTTTCCAAGGTGAGGTGAGAACACCTTGTTCATTGATCGTTGGCTTGTGGCTCCAGCATTCTTCAATCCAAAAGGCATTACTACATAACAATAGTTAGCTTTTGGAGTGATGAAAGAGGTATTCTCTTAGTCTATCTTGTACATCAGAATTTAGTTGTAACTCGAGTATGCATTCATAAAGGACAGGTACCTATATCCCGAAGATGAGTCTACCAACGAATTAATGCTGGGAAGAGGGTATGGATCTTTGGGACAAGCTTTATTAAGGTCGGTATAATCAATACATATTCTCCATTTTCTGTTCTATTTCTTCACCAGGACCACATTAGCTAGCCACAAAGGACACTTTACTTCCTTTATGAACCTGATTTCTAATAAGGCTTGTACTTGCGCTTCCACGAATTGTGCTCTTTCATGCCCAAGCTTCCGTCGCTTCTGTTTAACAGGTTGTGAGCTGATAAGCGGATATTTTATATGCTTTTTGACATTATTTTCATATAGTTTTTATTATTTTTAATTCAAGTTTTATTAATTTTTCTTAGGTTTTAGTGCAAAATTCACATTTTTGGATTTTACTTTGAGTTTGTGTGTTTTTATGAAATTTCAGGTATTTTCTGGCTGAAATTGAGGACCTAGAGCAAAAGTCTGATTCAGAAGCAAGGAAAGCGTAGCAGATGTTGTCAGGATCTGACCTCCGTGCACTCAAGCAAGAAGTTCTGGACCTACAGATATCCAAATGGAGCGTTCTTAATGGCTTTTGAAAGCTAACAACGAGAGCTTTCCAGTAATATATAATAGTCTATACTTGTCTTTAGAGATGAAGGCCCAAAACTGGTGTTCAACGCTAGCCATCTACCCCAGTCCTGGCGTCCAACGCCCACAAAGAGGTGGCCAGCGTTCAACGCCCAAAGGGGAGTCCAAAAGGGGCGTTCAACGCCCAAGAGCCCTACTAGCACATGGAGACACCCTTAGCGCAGCCCAAACACTCACCAAGTGGGCCCCGGAAGTGGATTTTTGCACTACAAGCCTAAGCCTATCATATTTCTGTAATCCTTAGTTAGGAGAAGATCAACCTTGTTTAGGATCTTTGACACTAGGACTCTCCAACATATCATATTTTCGAACACCATTATGTACAGTATGAGCCACTAAACCTCTTAGGTTAAGGTTAGGAGCTCTGCTGAGTTTTATGGATTAATAAAAGTACTACTGTTCTATATCAATTCGTGTTTGATTCTCTCCTAAGATGTATCTTCGTTCTTCAACCTTATGAATGAGTTGAACCGTCACAAGTTATCTCTATTCTACATGGGTTTAGCGAGCATCTTTCATCGGATATCAATGAACCACTAGCTTGAGGATACATCTCTTAGACGGCTAATCCACGACTTCATTGGGGACTTCTCGAGACATCAGTTCAACCGAGGTATGGAGAGATTAGGGTCTTTGTGGTAAAGGCTAGAACCAAGGCGCAGCATTCTCTGATCCGGAAGATTCGACCTTGTTTGTGGCGTTTTGAGTAGGATCACCAAGGGAATGAATTGCAGGAGCTTCACTCTCATTCAGACTGGATGCGCACTAAACGTGGTGTTCAACCTAGAGGTAGATTGGCGGCCGCTCAAACCGGCGTTGATTACATATAGCCTGTTATAGAAGAAATCATTCACAGTTGGATTCGACAGTATGAAAGTATTGATCCAGAAGAATAAAGCACCTCCGAAGCCTTAACCATTTTCTTATCATTGAATTCACAATTAAACAACTTTTCTATCCACCTAACTAAGATATACTAGAAAACCACTGTTTGATCCAGGCCGACAATCCTCGTGGGATCGACCCTGACTCACCTCAGGTATTACTTGGACGACCCAGTGCACTTGCTGGTTCAATTGTGCGGAGTGTGGGAATCCGTGCACCAAGTTTTTGGCGCCGTTGCCGGAGATTGTTCGAGTTTAAACAAACTAACGGATTATTTTGTTGCTTAGATTAGGTATTGTCTTTAATTTTGTTTGAGTCTTTTATTTTCTTTTTTTTATTAATCTTTATCTTTTGTTTGAGTCTTTTGTTCATGTTCTTGTTAGAGTTCGAACTTTCTTGAGTCTTTTTCCAAAAAGTTTTCAAAAATAGTATCTTTTTTGTGAGTCTAGTGTCAAATCTTAAGTTTGGTGTCCATTGTATGTTCTTTGATTGCTTTGAATTTGTTGAATTTGTTCTTGGTGTTCTTCTTGGTCTTCAAGTTGTTCTTGTTTTTCTTTTTGTTTTGATCTTTAAAATTTTATGTTTGTTGTCTTTAGGTATTTATCTTTAAAATTTTCGAATTCTAGTGTCTTTAGATCTAAAAATTTTAAGTTTGGTGTCTTTTTGTCATTTTTCTCTTTCTTCATTAAAGTCAAAAATCAAAACTTTAAATATCTTTTCTTATTTTTTTTCTTAATTTTCGAAAATCTTGCATATTTAATTTCAAAAATTTCAATTTAGGTATTTTCTTGTTAGTCAAGTCAAAATTTAAATTTTAAAATTATATCTTTTTAAAATCCTTTCAAATCTTTTCTTTTAATTTGATTCTTAACTTTCTTTTAAAATTTAAATTTCAAATATTTTTAAATTTAAAACTTATCTTTCTTAACTTTTTTATCTTATCTTGTTTCCAATTCACAATTCAAATTTTAAATCCAATTTTCAAAATCTTATGTTAGCATTAATTCAATTTAAATTTTCAAAATTTAAATTTTAAAATTTAAAATTCAAAATTCAATTTTTAATTTCAAATTTAAATCTTTTTCAAATCTTATCTTATTTTCAAATCTGTCTTAATTAGTTACTTGTTTTCTCTTTCTTCTTTTTCAAAACTTTCTAACTAATTCCTCTCTCTTCTATTTTTGAAAATCTCTCTTCTCTTTCTCTCTCTTCTTTTTTGAATTATACCTTCTAGTTTTTAAATCTTTTTAATTAATTAAGCTTTTATTTTCAAATTTAATTAATAATTAAAATAAAAACAAAAGTATTTTCTCTTTTCAATTCCAATTTTTGAATTCTTCTACTCCTCATAGCCGAATTCTTTCTCTCTTCTCTCTATCATCATTTCTTTCCCTTTGCGGTTAGAGATAGAGCTAGGATATGGTTGGATTCTCAACCTAAGGAAAGCCTGGACTCTTGGGAAAAATTGGTCAATGCTATCTTGGCCAAGTTCTTTCCACCTCAGAAGATGAGCAAAATCAGAGTAGAAGTTCAAACCTTCAGACAAAAAGAAGGTGAATCCCTCTATGAAGCTTGGGAAAGATACAAGCAACTGATAAGGAGATGTCCTTCTGACATGCTCTCAGAATGGTCTATCCTAGGCATCTTCTATGATGGTCTTTCTGAGATGTCCAAAATATCATTGGACAATGGTCAGCCTTCCAAATGTGAACAATGGTCTCAGCTCCAAAGTATAAAAACTAGATCCAAAGATTCGAATACAATAGTAAAAAGTGCTATTTATACTAAACTAGTAACTTAGGTTTACAGAAAATGAGTAACTAAGTGCAAATAGTGCAAAAATATACTTCCGGGGCCCACTTGGTGTGTGCTTGGGCTGAGCATTGAAGCTTTTTCGTGCATAGGCTGTTCTTGGTGTTAAACGCCAGCTTGGGTGCCAGTTTGGGCATTTTATGTCAGAAAGTTTTAGGCTGGTATTGGACGCCAGTTTGGGCCATCAAATCTCGGATAAAGTATAGACTATTATATATTGATGGAAAGCCCAGGATGTCTACTTTCCAATGCAATTGAGAGAGCACCAATTGGGCTTCTGTAGCTCCAGAAAATCCACTTCGAGTGCAGGAGGGTCAGAATCCAATAGCATCTACAGTCCTTTTTTAGCCTCTGAATAAGATTTTTGCTCAGGTCCCTCAATTTCAGCCAGAAAATACCTGAAATTACAAAAAAATACACAAATTCATAAAGTGACAATGGAATATAACTAAATATAATTAAATAACATTGGGTTGCCTCCCAACAAGCGCTTCTTTAATGACAGTAGCTTGACAATGAGCTCTTAGAGAGCTTCACAAATACTCAGAGCTTGATGATGGCCTCCCAACACCAAACTTAGAAGTTGAGTGTGGGGCTCTGTTTGACTCTATACTGAGGGAAGCTTTTCATGCTTCCTCTCCATGGTTACAGAAGAAGATCCTTGAGCCTTAAGCATAAGGTAGTCCTCATTCAATTGAAGGACTAACTCTCCTCTGTCCATATTAATCACAGCTCTTGCTATGGCTAGGAAGGGTCTTCCAAGGATGATGGATTCATCCTCTTCCTTCCTAGTGTCTAGGATTATGAAATTAGCGGGGATGTAATAGCCTTCAACCTTCACTAAGACATCCTCTACAAGTCCATAAGCTTGTTTCCTTGAATTGTCTGCCATCTCTAGTGAGATTCTTGCAGCTTGTACCTCAAAGATCCCTAGTTTCTCCATTACAGAGAGTGGCATGAGATTTATACTTGAACCAAGGTCACACAGAGCCTTCTTATAGGTCATAGTGCCTATGATGCAAGGTA
This sequence comes from Arachis ipaensis, assembly GCF_000816755.2. NCBI lineage: Eukaryota > Viridiplantae > Streptophyta > Magnoliopsida > Fabales > Fabaceae > Arachis > Arachis ipaensis. Next base: position 41,284,723 of record NC_029793.2, on the reverse strand, counting down.
TTAAGAACTTTTCGGGATCCGGTTTCTTTTGAGGTAATTTCTGTTGAACCAAGGTATTCAGTTCATTGATGAGCAATGGAGGTTCATCCTCCCAAGTCTCATTACCAAATAACTTGGCATTCAGCTTCATGATTGCTCCTAGATACTGAGCAACTTGCTCTTCAATAAAATCTTCATCCTCTTCAGAGGAAGAATACTCATCAGAGGTCATAAATGGCAACAGTAAGTTCAGTGGAATCTCTATAATCTCTATATGAGCCTCAGATTCTTTTGGTTCCTCAATGGGGAACTCCTTAGTGGTCAGTGGACATCCATTGAGGTTTTCCTCACTGGAAATCACTACCTCTTCCTCCTTTATAGGTTTTGCCATGTTGGTTATATTGATGGCCTTGCACTTTCTTTTTGGATTCTCTTCTGTATTGCTTGGGAGAGTACTAGGAGGGATTTCAGTAACTCTTTTACTCAGTTAACCCACTTGTGCCTCCAAATTTCTAATGGAAGACCTTGTTTCAGTCATGAAACTGAGAGTGGTCTTAGATAGATCAGAGACTATGGTTGCTAAGTCAGAGAGGCTCTGCTTAGAATTCTCTATCTGTTGCTCAGAAGATGATGTTGGCTTGCTATTGCCAAACCTATTTCTTCCACCATTATTATTATTAAAGCCTTGATTAGGCTTTTGTTGATCCTTCCATGAGAAATTTGGATGATTTCTCCATGAAGGATTATAGGTGTTTCCATAGGATTCTCCCTTGTAATTCACCTCTTCCATTAAAGGATTCTCAGGGTCATAAGCTTCTTCTTCAGAGGAAGCTTCTTTAGTACTGCCGAATGCAGCTTGCATTCCAGTAAAATTCTGAGAAATCATATTGACTTGCTGAGTCAATATTTTATTATGAGCCAATATCACCTTCAGAGTATCAATCTCAAGAACTCCTTTCTTCTGAGTCACCCCATTATTCATAGGATTTCTTTCAGAAGTATACATGAACTGGTTATTTGCAACCATTTCAATAAGTTCCTGGGCTTCTATAGGCATCTTTTTCAGATGAAGAGATCCACTAGTAGAGTGGTCTAATGACATCTTGGACAATTCAGACAGACCATCATAGAATATACATAGGATGCTCCATTCTGAAAGCATGTCAGAAGGACACCTTCTGATCAATTACTTGTATCTTTCCCAAGCTTCATAGAGAGATTCACCTTCCTTTTGTCTGAAGGTTTGGACTTCCACTCTAAGCTTACTCAACTTTTGAGGTGGAAAGAATTTGGCCAAGAAAGCATTGACCAACGTTTTCCAAGAGTTTAGGCTTTCTTTAGGTTGTGAGTCCAACCATATTATAGCTCTGTCTCTTACAGCAAAGGGGAAAAGTATAAGTCTGTAGACCTCAAGATTAACCCCATTGGTCTTAACAGTGTCACAGATTTACAAGAATTCAGCTAAGAACTGATGAGGATCTTCCAATGGAAGTCCATGAAACTTGCAATTCTGCTGCATTCGAGAAACTAATTGAGGCTTAAGCTCAAAGTTATTTACTCCAATTCTCCACCATTATTGTTATTTTCGGCTGCCATGTCTTCTTCATTTTCTAAAATTTCTGTTAGGTCCTCTCCAAAGTTTTGTGCTTTAGCTTCTCTTAGCTTCCTCTTCAGAGTCCTTTCAGGTTCAGGATCAGCTTCAACAAGAATATTCTTTTCCTTGTTCCTGCTCATATGAAAAAGAAGAGAACAGAAAAGAAGAGAAATCCTCTATGTCAAACTATAGAGATTCTTTTATGTGAGTAGAAGAAGAGAAGAATAGAATGAAAAAGGGAGAAGAAGAAGAATTCGAACACAAAGAGAGGGGAAGGGTTCGAATTTTAAGAAGGAGAGTGTTAGTAAATATTAAAAGAAATAAAATAAAATTAAAATTTTAAAACAATTAGTAAAAAAAAAAGAATTTTGAAAAAGTTGTTAGTGGTTTTCGAAAAAGATAAGAAATAGTAAACTTTTAAAATTAAAACAAAAAGTTAAGTAGTTAATTGAAAAAGATTTGAAAATCAATTTTGAAAAGATATGATTGAAATCTATTTTGAAAAAAGATTTGAAAAGAAAATTAAAAATATTTGATTTTTTTGAAATTAAAGTTGATTACTTGACTAACAAGAAACTAAAAGATATGATTCTAGTATTTAAAGATTGATCCTTTCTTAATAGGCAAGTAACAACTTAAAAATTTTTGAATCAAAATATTAAATGTTAGCAATAAATTCGAAAATCATGAAATAAAAATAAGAAAAATATTTTGAAAATTTATTTTGAAGAATTTTCAAAAAACATGAAAGAAAAATGAAAAAGATTTGATTTTGAAAAATATTTGAAAAGATAGGATTTTTAAATTGAAATTTTGACTTGACTAACAAGAAACAACTAAATTTTGAAAATTTTTAACAAAGTCAATCCAAAACTTCGAAATTTATGAGTAAAATAAGGAAAAGATATTTTTTTTTATTTTTGAACTTTTTGATGAGGAAAGAGAAAAACAACACAATGACACAAGACATAAGAATTAAAGATCAAAACAAATAATGCGTGCAAGAACACTTTCAATGTCAAGATGAACACCAAGAACACTTTGAAGGTCAAGATGAACATCAAGAACATATTTTTGAAAATTTTTAAGAAAAGAAACATATGCAAGACACCAAACTTAAAAATTTTTAATGTTTAGACACTATGAATTCGAAAATGCATATGAAAAACAACAAAAAACATAAAACAAGAAGATCACAAGATTAAACAAAGAAAATCATCAAGAACAACTTGAAGATCAAAGAAGAACACAATGCATATATTTTCGAAAATTTAAGAAAAAAGAAAAACATGCAATTGACACCAAACTTAAAATTTGACACTAGACTCAAACAAGAAACACAAGATATTTTTGGTTTTATGATTTTATTAAATTTTTTTTTGTATTTTTCAAAAATTACTTTGGAAAAAAGAAAATAAAGAGATACAAAATTTTTAATAAGAATTCCAGGATTCGTGCAATGTTAGTCTAAAGCTTCGGTCCAAAAGAATTAGACATGGCCAAATGGCCAGCCAAGCTTTAGCATAACAATTACAGACATGTCTTTTCTCCAATGGAAAGTGAAAACCTCAGTCCAAAAGATTAGATATGGCTTCACAGCCAGCCAGGCTTCAACATATCTCAAGAAACTATAGAATTCATTCTTAAAAATTCTGAAGAACACAAATTTTTTTTGAATTTTTCGAAAACTATATTATTTATTTTATTATTTTCTTTTCGAAAATAAAAATAAAAAAGTTTAAATATAAAATAAAATTACCTAATCTAAGCAAAAAGATGAACCGTCAGTTGTCCAAACTCGAACAATCTCCGGCAACAGCGCCAAAAACTTGGTGTGGGAAATCGTGATTCACACTTTTCACAACTCCGCACAACTAACCACAAGTGCACTGGGTCGTCCAAGTAATAAACCTTACGTGAGTAAGGGTCGATCCCATGGAGATTGTCGGCTTGAAGTAAGCTATGGTCATCTTGTAAATCTCAGTCAGGAGGATTCAAATGGTTATGAGATTTTGATAATTAAAAGATAAACAAAACATAAAATAAAACAAAGTTACTTATGTAATTCATTGGAGGGAATTTTAGATAAGCATCTTGAGATGCTTTGTTGCTTCTGAACCTCTGCTTTCCTATTGCCTTCTTCCAACCATGCGTGCTCCCTTCCATGGCAAGCTATAAGATCCTCTCAGTGAAAATGGTCCTCTACGGTTTCTGCACGGCTAATCAACTATCAGATTTCTCGTCTCGGATGAAAAATACCAGGCACAGCTACCGCATGGCTAATCATCTGTCGGTTCCCGCTAGCGTCGGAATAGAATCCATTGATCCTTTTGCACACTGTCACTGCGCCCAACATTCGCAGGTTTGAAGCTCGTCACAGTCATTCCTTCCCAGATCCTACTCAAAATACCACAGACAAGGTTTAGACTTTCCGGATTCCAGGAATGTTGCCAATTAGTTCTAGCCTATACCACGAAGATACTAATCTTATGGACTCGGTCCGTGTATTAGATACCCAAGAGATACGTACTCAAGCTGTCACTCAATGACTACGTTGAGCTCAGATAGAACAGAAGTGGTTGTCAGGTACGCGTTCATAGAGTTGAGAATAATGATGAGTGTCACGGATCATATCATTCTCTAGATTGAAGTACGAGTGAGTATCTTAGAATAGAATCAAGCATGATTGAATAGAAAAACAGTAGTAATTGCATTAAATCATGAAGAATAGCAGAGCTCCAAACCTTAATCTATGGGGTGTAGAAACCCCACTGTAGAAAATACATAAGTGAAAAAGGTGTAGGCATGGCCGAATGGCCAACCTCCCAAATGTGAACAATGGTCTCATCTCCAAAGTATGAAAACTGGATCCAAAGATCCGAATACAATAGTAAAAAGTGCTATTTATACTAAACTAGTAACTTAAGTTTACAGAAAATGAGTAATTAAGTGCAAATAGTGTAGAAATCCACTTCCGGGGCCCACTTGGTGTGTGCTTGGGCTGAGCATTGAAGCTTTTTCATGCATAGGCTGTTCTTGGAGTTAAACGCCAGCTTGGATGCCAGTTTGGGCGTTTAACTCCAATTCTGGTGCCAGTTTGGGCGTTTTACGCCAGAAAGTTTTAGGCTGGCTTTGGACGCCAGTTTAGGCCATAAAATCTTGAGCAAAGTATAGACTATTAAATATTGCTGGAAAGCCCAGGATGTCTACTTTCCAACGCAATTGAGAGCGCACCAATTGGGTTTCTGTAGCTCTAGAAAATTCACTTCGAGTGCAGGATGGTCAGAATCCAACAGCATCTACAGTCCTTTTTCAGCCTCTGAATCAGATTTTTGCTCAGGTACCTCAATTTTAGCCAGAAAATACCTGAAATTACAGAAAAATACACAAATTCATAGTAAAGTCCAGAAATGTGATTTTTGCATAAAAACTAATAAAAATATAATAAAAAGTAACTAAAACATACTAAAAACTATGTAAAAACAATGACAAAAAGGGTATAAATTATCCGCTCATCACAACACCAAACTTAAATTGTTGCTTGTCCCCAAGCAACTAAAAACAAAATAGGATAAAAAGAAGAGAATATACAATAAATTTCAAAAATATCAATGAAGATTAGTTTCAATTAGATGAGCGGGACTAGTAGCTTGTTGCTTCTGAACAGTTTTGTCATCTCACTTTATCCTTTGAAGTTCAGAATGATTGGCATCCATAGGAACTCATAATTCAGATAGTGTTATTGATTCTCCTAGTTCAGTATGTTGATTCTTTCTTGAACACAGCTACTTTATGAGTCTTGGCCATGACCCTAAGCATTTTGTTTTCCAGTATTACCATCGGATACATAAATGTCACAGACATATAAATGGGTGAACCTTTTCAGATTGTGACTCAGCTTTGCTAGAGTCCCCAGTTAGAGGTGTCCAGAGCTCTTAAGCACACTCTTTTTTCTTTGGACCACGACTTTAACCGCTCAGTCTCAAGCTTTTCACTTGACACCTTCATGCCACAAGTACATGGTTAGGGACAGCTTGATTTAGCCGCTTAGGCCAGGATTTTATTCCTTTGGGCCCTCCTATCCATTAATGCTCAAAGCCTTGGATCCTCTTTACCCTTGCCTTTTGGTTTAAAGGGTTATTGACTTTTTCTACTTGCTTTTTCTTTTTCATTCTTTTCTTCTTTATTTTTTGCCTTTTCTTCTCTTTTTTTTCGCAAGCTTTTTCTATTCACTGCTTTTTCTTACTTCAAGAATCAATTTTATGATTTTTCAGATTATCAATAACATTTCTCCTTTTTTTATTATTTTTCAAGAGCCAACAATTTTAACATTCATAAACAACAATATATCAAAAATATGCACTGTTCAAGCATTCATTTAGAAAACAAAAAGTATCGCCACCACATCAAAATAATTAAGCTAATTTCAAGATATAATTCGAAATCCATGTACTTCTTGTTCTTTTGCAATTAAAAACATTTTTCATTTAAGAAAGGTGAAGGATTCATAGGACATTCATAGCATTAAGACATAGACACTAAACACTAATGATCATGTAATAAAGACACAAACATAGACAAAACATAAAGCATAGAATTCGAAAAACAGAAAAATAAGAACAAGGAAATTAAAGAACGGGTCCACCTTAGTGATGGCGGCGAGTTCTTCTTCTTGAAGACCCTCTGGAGTTCTTGAGCTCCTCAATATCTCTTCCTTGCCTTTGTTGCTCCTCTCTCATGGTTCTTTGGTCCTCTCTGATTTTATGGAGGATAATGGAGTACTCTTGTTGAGGTCCATGAGTGGGCTCTCTTGTTTGCTCCATCCTCTTTCTAGTGATGGGATTTTGAGATGAATCTCTCCATCTCCCATGACTCGGAGTTGGAAGAAACTGCCTTCCCTTTCCTCTTCCTAGAGGTTTCTCCGGCCTTAGGTACCATTAATGGTTATGAAAAAACAAAAATCTGAGCTTTTCCACACCAAACTTAAAAGCTTTGCTCGTCCTCGAGCAAAATAAGATAGAAGGGAGTAAAAGAAGAATGATGCAATTAATTTTGGAAACTTATTACTGTATGCAAGAAAAATTAAAAAGAGTTGAAAAGAATTTGAAAAGATATGTAAGTTTTGAAAATGTTTTGGAAGGAATTGAAAAGAATTAAAAAGAAAAGAATTGGAAAGATTATTAATCTTTAAAAATAGAAATTGAAAGATGAATGTTTAAAATATGTTTGATGCAAAAAATTATGAATTAAAACATGAAAAATTGAAAAAAAATCGAATTGGAAACAAAATTACCTCCCTTGTGTTATCCTGGCGTTAAACGCCCAGAATGCTATCCATTCTGGCGTTTAACACCCATTGGACTGCCTATTTGGGCGTTTAACACCCAGCCAGATACCCTGGCTGGCGTTAAATGCTAGGATTCCTTTTTTACTGGGCATTTTTCTGAACTCCCAGAATGTTGCCTACATGGGCGTTAAATGCCCATTCTGCTATCCTTACTGGCGTTTAAACACCAGTCAGCCTGTCCTCCAGGGTGTGCTATTTTTTATGCTGTTTTTGATTTTGCTTTAATTCTGCAACTATTTTTATGACTTCACATGATCATCAACCTGAAGAAAACATAAAATAACAGTGGAAAAACAAATGTCTATAAAATTAAATATAATTAAATAACATTGGGTTGCCTCCCAATAAGCGCTTCTTTAATGTCAATAGCTTGACAGTGAGCTCTTTAGAGAGCTTCACAGAGATTCAGAGCTTAATGGTGGCCTCCCAACACCAAACTTAGAAGTTGAGTGTGGGGACTCTGTTTGACTCTGTATTGAGAGAAGCTTTTCATGCTTCCTCTCCATGGTTACAGAGGAAGATCCTTGAGCTTTAAAATCCTTTGGTTCCTCATAAGGGAACTTCTTATTGGTCAGTGGACATCCAGCAAGGTCTTCCTCACTGAAAATCACTACCTTTTTACTCTCTCCAGGTTTGGCCACTTTGTATATAGTTATGGCCTTGCACTCTCTTTTGGGATTCTCTTCTGTACTGCTTGGGAGAGTACTAGGAGGAGTTTCAGTAACTCTTTTACTCAGCTGACCCACTTGTGTCTCCAAATTTCTGATGGAGGACCTTGTTTCAGTCATGAAACTGAGAGTGGTCTTAGATAGATCAGAGACTATGGTTGCTAATTCAGAGAAACTCTGCTTAGAATTCTTTGTCTGTTGCTCAGAAGATGATGGAAAAGGCTTGCTATTGCCAAACCTATTTCTCCTACCATTATTATTATGGAAGCCTTGTTGAGGCTTTTGTTGATCCTTCCATGAGAAATTAGGATGATTCCTCCATGAAGGATTATAAGTGTTTCCATAGGATTCTCCCATGTAATTCACTTTTTCCATTCCAGGATTCTCAGGGTCATAAGCTTCTCCTTCAAAGGAAGCTTCTTTAGTACTGCCGGATACAGCTTGCAATCCAGTCAGATTCTGAGAAATCATATTGACTTGCTGAGTCAATATTTTATTCTGAGCCAATATGGCATTCAGAGTATCAATATCAAGAGCTCCTTTCTTCTGAGTCATCCCATTATTCACAGAATTTCTTTTAGACGTGTACATGAACTGGTTATTTGCAACCATTTCAATGAGCTCCTGGGCTTCTGCAGACATTTTCTTCAGATGAAGGGATCCACCAGCAGAGTGGTCCAATGACATCTTGGACAATTCAGATAGACCATCATAGAATATACATAAGATGCTCTATTCTGAAAGCATGTCAGAAGGACACCCTCTGATTAATTGCTTGTATCTTTCCCAAGCTTCATAGAGGGATTCACCTTCCTTCTGTCTGAAGGTTTGGACTTCCACTCTGAGCTTGCTCAACTTTTGAGGTGGAAAGAATTTGGCCAAGAAAGTATTGACCAACTTTTCCCAAGAGTTCAGGCTTTCTTTAGGTTGTGAGTCCAACCATATCCTAGCTCTGTCTCTTACAGCAAAGGGGAAAAGCATAAATCTGTAGACCTCAGGATTAACCCCATTGGTCTTAACAGTATCACAGATTTGCAAGAATTCAGCTAAGAACTGATGAGGATCTTCCAATAGAAGTCCATGAAACTTGCAATTTTGCTGCATTAGAGAAACTAATTGAGGATTAAGCTTAAAGTTGTTTGCTCCAATTGCAGGAATTGAGATGCTTCTTCCATAGAAGTCAGAAGTTGGTGCAGTAAAGTCACCAAGCACCTTGACGAACGTGATTTTTGCTAGTAAAGAATTTGTAAAAATAGTCGCGTTGTAGATATAGTTTCTAAACCAACAGAAATCCCTTCGTACAAATGTTTTGGGTGTCACAAGTAACAAACCCCTTTTTAAATTGTTAACCGAAGTATTCAAACCTCGGTTCGTCTTCTCAAGGAACTGCAGGGAAGTATGTTCTTATTATTGGCTATAAAGATTGTAAATCGGGGTTTAGAGGATGAGAAGCAAGTGATTTAAATGACAAATAAAGTAAATGAAGAACAAGTAATTTAAATAGCAAGTAAATTAAATAAATGACTGTAAATAAGCTTTTGGCAAGGTATGAGAAATTAGAGGTCCTATCCTAGCTATCCTTATCAAAGATGACGATAATTGAATCTTAATTCCGCTTTGTTAACCTTTACTAAAGTAAAGGAAGGTCAAGGGATTAATTAATTGATCTTCGAATCCTATTTATTTCCTAAGAAAAGATTGGGATTATTGAAGCTCAAATTAACAAAGATAACAATTGTCAAGCATGTTTGAGTTTGATAGCTCCTGAGTTACTGATTTCTTAACCAAGACCAAAAGGTGGAAAAATAAATCTATCGAAATAAAAATGCCTTCAGATTGGGAATGACAGTAACATAAATAAAAGAAAGCGATATTAAACTGAAATACCTCAAATAACATTAATTCAAAATAGTAATCTGTAACATGGGAGTATTCATAAATTCAATTATAAAAGTAAACAAGCAACTAAAGCAATGAATAAAAGTAAAAGGGAAGCTTAAAGTAAAGGAATATTAAAACCTGAGATCGAGAGTTACTCCTAAAGAGAGAAGTCCTAAATCCTAATCCTAAAGAGAGAGAGAATCTCTCTCTAAACTAAATCAAAATCATTGAAAGTAAAAATTGGCGAGTTCTCTTGAATGGATGTATTCTCTCACTTCATTACCTCTGGTCTATGCCTTCTGGACTTGGATTTGGGCCAAAAAGGGCTTCAGAAATCGCTGGGAGCGTTTTCTGCAATTCCTGGTGCATGGCCTCTGTCACGCGTCCGCGTCATTCGGAGCTTTTCTTGCCACGCGGTCGCGTCAGTCATGCGATCGCGTCATGTGCATTCTGCTTAAGGCGCGCGGTTGCCTCAGTCATGCGACCGCGTCGCTGTTGATTCGCGCTTGGCACGCGTCCGCGTCACCCATGTGATCGCGTGGATGCCAATTTCTTCAGAAACTCCGTTTTGTACTTTCCTTCCATTTTTGTACAGAATACAGTCATACCAAAAATCATGAGGTCTTTAATTAAGGTTGTAATGGGGAATATGTATAAGGATATATGTATAAGGCTAAGTGAGCTAATAAGTGAATCCTTAATTAGACTAAGATCTCACCTAACATACATACTTAGTAAAACAAAACTTTACCTATTTTCCCATATTTTCCCACTTTTGATGTTACATGCTCATGTTTCAATTTTTATTTTTATCCCATGTGCATTGCTTTTATTTTGCATTTCGAGAATTCTTTTGTATCCCGTTTATTAAATACTGAAAAATAACTTTTTTTTAATGTACATGGTAATTTAATCACTTTGATTTCTCATGAGCATGCTTCCCAAAATTTCTTATTTTGAGTTATTTTATTCTTTTCAATTTTTCTACCTCTTGTTTTTATCATCCATGTTCCCAATAGGTTTCCCATATTTAAACTATTCATAATTTGCTATCTTAAGCTAACCAAGGATTCAACTTGGGATTTTATTTTGTTTTTCTGCTTAAGGCTAGTAGTGTGGCTAAATAGAATAAAAGGGAATTTAAAGGCTCAAGGGGCTAACAAGGGTGATGTGAAAGGTAGGTTAATTTGGGATAAGTGAGCTAAAATCAAATGACGGCCTCAATCACTCTTTTGGTATGCATATCTATATTCTATATTCTATATTCTATAATTGGACATATAGATTAAAACAAAGTAAAGAACACCAGAATAAATAAGAAGGGCGGAACACACAGGAATAAATATTATAGTTTAAATATAACCATACAATTAAGCTCAAACCTCACAGGTTGTATGTTCTCTAGCTCAAAAATCATTTATCAGTTATGTATGTCATGCAGGTTTAGTTAAAAATTCCCATTATTCTCAATGTAAAACTTAAGGTGGCTTTAAAGTTCTAGTGTTCCTCCTTGATGAAATGTTGTTAACTAACTAACATGTAATTCTATATATACAAGGTGTGTGGATTGTTTCTATTAAGTTCAAGTTTCTAGTTTACTTCCTTTTTATATTTTCAATTTAAACTAAGCTATCTTATGCTAAAAAGGGTAAACTATACTAATTAATCCACAATTTTCTATAACTACTAAGTTAGAATTGCAACTAAACTAAATAACTAAAAATATGAACTAAAGTGCAAAATGCAGAAAACATAGTAAAAATACATAAAAATAACAATGTATCAGAAAATAAGAATAAAAATAAAAAGAAAAATACAGAAAAATATCCAAAATAAAAGAAAAAGAGTCTATAGTGGTTCACCAAAATAATACGCCAGAGATGGCAACCTCCCCACACTTAAAATGAAGCATCGTCCCTGATGCTCACTCAAGCAGGGTGTGAAGGGGTGTCATCACTGGAAGGGATGGTAGCTGGGGTCTCTGTGGTGGTGACTGGCTGAAGGTCTAGCTGCTGTAGAGGAGAGGCTGTCTGAATGGGGATCTCAGGGTCTACAGCCTGGATCTGATGTGAGACCTCTGCCTGTGGTACAGCCTGCTTGGTGTCTGCCTGCTCTGCCTCTCCCTGGGGATAGGTCTCTGCCTCGGGCGCATTCGCCTCCTCCTCAGAGGCCTCGGATGGTGTGTCAGGCTCGGAGGGGATGTCGCCGGATCGTATCATCAGCTTCAGGTGCTCATAGCGTCGCTTGTTGCGACGCTTCATCTGGTCAAGTCGTCGAAACAAGCAGTGCACCAGATGATAGACAGGCTATATGGCAGTTGGAGGTGCAGTGGTGGTGGCAGGGGTGGATGGTGCAGCGGTAGAGGAAGAGGGGCCGGCGGATAGTGTGGCTGTGTCAGCAGTGGCAGTCAGGAATGGAGGTTTGTAGCCCAAGGCCAGAAAGTTCCTGCTGTGCGGGATAATCTTCTTGCATTCTGCAGCAGGTGGCCTCTCATCAGCATCCTCCCATGGCACGTCAGCTCGACGCCCCAGTTGGGTAACCAGATAGGGAAAGGGAAGAGTGCCTCGGATGTGGACCCTGGCCATATAGTGCCGGATAAAGCGTGGCAGGTACAGGTCCTTACCCTCCATCACACACCATAGGACGGTGATCATAGCGGCTGGTATCTCAGTCTCGTGAGTACTCGGCATAATGTAGTTGCTGAATATCTGATGCCATAGCCGAGCCTCATCATTCAGGTAAATCCGCTTGATCCCTTTCGGCATGGTGGTGTTCTGACCCATGATCCAAGGAACTGATGGGTCAACGGCAATCCAGGCCTTGACTGCATCCCAGTCAAAATGCATAAAGCGCATATCCTCCTCAGCTTTCAGATAGCCATCTGTCTGATCAGTTCTAGGCAGAAGCTTCAGAACTTCTTCTATTGCCTCCTCAGTAACCAGAATCTGCTTTTCTCTAAGGTTCACTGCATCTAGGGAAGTTTTGAAGTAGTTGCAGTAGAATTTCCTAACCCAAAATGCATAACCTCAGTCAGAGGTCTCTCCAGAAAGAACCAGCCTCTTTGTTTGATTTGATCAGAGGTATATTGCTGGAGTTCTTCTGGGATCTTCAAAGTCCGCTCCAGGTATAAGTTCCTGGAGTTTGCAAACACCGGATACTTCAGCTCACAGTATCGATTTGCAAACTTTACTGGGTCATTGGCGGGAAGTAGCTGGTCGGCCTTCTCCTGCGGGGTAAAGGCTTTCTCCCACAAGGAGGCGTCATGCATGAGATCTATGATAGACATGGAGGCTTCTCCTCTTTTCCTTTTTGCCAGTAGTGGCCTTGCCTTTGCCTTTTCTATGGCTGGCAGACATCCTGTAAAGCAAAAAATCAGGATATATAAAAATAGGAAAGCAAATAGGCAAATAATCACAAGAAAACACAAAATGGCAAAGGAGCAATAGGATAATGAATATGAGTTAAGTAGATGTGCATTTAAGATTGTATAGGAGTGAAAAATTGGAAAAGAAGTGTTCACAATCCAAAATGTAATTGAATTCATGTTAAATAGAAAGATTAACATCATGCCTTGGTTAGAATGTTAAAAGAAAGTGAAAGAAAAGCAAAAAAAAAAGTTTTGAAAAGGTTAGGTTGGTTAGAGTTAAAATTAGTGAGTTAGTGAAAAATGGGTTAAAGTAAGAGGCATAATGAAAATAGTCCAAGTAACAAGTAATCACAGGTAGAAGCTATAAGTAACTCATATCCAAACAAGTAAAACAGTTTGATGATGATTCAAATAGAGATAGAGAAAGCAAAAATAGGAATCAAACATCAAGATTGCAGTTTAGGAACCAGGAAATCAAAAGGGATAAGAAAGCCTGCCTTGGCATTCATGGAATGGTTTGGTTAAAGCAATGGAGAACAGAGTTCAAAATTCCAAAACCAAAACATGAATGAAAGTCAAAAACAGTTTACAGAAATTTGGGCAGCATTCCGGCTAAAATTGGATTTTCCCAAAAAATAAACAACAATTAAACAGTTCATATAAATTAAAAAAAATCAAGCTGCAGTTACATATAATGAATATAAACATGAAAATTCAGTGTAAAGAGCAGCAATATACAAGAAATACAGCATATGAACAAGATCACAGCAACAGCAGATTTGCAAATTTGATAAAATAGAAACATGAACAGTGCAAGTAAACAGACCTAAATCCACTAACCACATCCTAGGCTACCTAACAACCTAAAATCCACTACAACATGCATATCTAACTAGTCTAGACAGGAACATAAACGGGAAAATAAGAATGACTACGAATGGATAAAAGGGATTGCGTGTTGCGGAACCTGGAAGGCCGAATAAGGAGAATAGGCAGAAAGGTGGCTGGGGGTGGTGGGCACGGCAGCTGGCGGTGGTGGGAACGGCGGCGCGGCTGTTCGGGGCAGGGGGGAAGAGAGGGTAATGGGGGTAGGGGAAGGGAGGGAGTTGTGTTTGGTGTTGCTGGTGGAAAGGGGGTTGCGGTTGGGACGGTTGGCGGCGGTGGGTGGTGGCGCGGAGGGGAGCAGTGGCGGAGGAGGAGGGAGAAAGAAGAAAGAGGAAGAAAGAAGGGGGAAGGAGGGAGGAGAGAGGGAGAAGAAGAGTTGGGGGGGTGTCGCGACTGATGGGGTTTCGCGTGACTGGGGGTTATATTTTTGAATCCACGCAGCCGCGTGGAGCACGCGGTCGCGTGGCTGGAGTGAAAAAGGTGGTTGACGCGATCGCATGGATGACGCGATCGCTCGGAGGGCAAAAAGAGTAAATGACGCGATCGCATGGGGCATGCGATCGCGTCACTGGAATTTGTGCTAAATGCACGAATCCAGCGTCGTTTCAGCGCAACTCTCTCTCTCCTTGGGGGTGTTCGTGCAATCCAGGCAACGCGGTCGGGTCGCTCACGTGGTCGCGTGGGATTGATTGTGTGCAAGTGACGCGATTGCATGGGGCATGCGATCGCGTAGGCCATTTTGTGCTAGATGCACAATGGCCGCACGATTCTAGCCCAACTCTCTGGATGTTGGATCCTTACGCCGATTTCCAGGTCACGCGGCCACGTGGATGACGCGGTCGCGTGGGAAGTGTAGTTCGCCATTTGACGCGATCGCATGGG
>NC_029793.2:41261990-41266738 GCF_000816755.2 Arachis ipaensis | reverse complement strand
GCTGCAGTTACATATAATGAATATAAGCATGAAAATTCAGTGTAAAGAGCAGCAATATACAAGAAATACAGCATATGAACAAGATCACAGCAGCAGCAGATTTGCAAATTGGATAAAACAGAAACAAGAACAGTGCAAGTAAACAGACCTAAATCCACTAACCACATCCTAGGCTACCTACAACCTAAAATCCACTACAACATGCATATCTAACTAGCCTAAACATGAACATAAACGGAAAAATAAGAATAAACTACGAACGGATAAAAGAGATTGCGTGTTGCGGAACCTGGAAGGCCGAATAAGGAGAATAGGTAGAAAGGTGGCTAGGGGTGGTGGTGATGGTGGCGGCTGGTGGTGGGCATGGCGGCTGGCGGTGGTGGGCACGGCGGCATGGCTGTTCGGGGCAGGGGGGAAGAGAGGGTGATGGGGGTAGGGGAAGGGGAGGGGGAAAGAGGTGGTGTTGCTGGTGGAAGGGGGGTTGTGGTTGGGACGGTTGGCGGTGGTGGGTGGTGGCGCGGTGGTGAGCAGTGGCGGAGGAGGAGGAAGAAAGAAGAAAGAAGAAGAAAGAAGGGGGAAGGAGGAAGGGGGGTAGGTGGCGGCGGCGTCTGGGTGGTCGGCGGCGTCTGGGTGGTGGCGCGGTGGTGGCTGGGTGGTGGTTGTGGTTTGGAGGAGGAGAAAAGGAAGGGGGTGGGGTTCAGAGGGGGCGCGAGAATAGGGTTTCGCGTGACCTGGGGGGTTATAATTTGAATCCACGCGGCCGCGTGGGGCACGCGGTTGCGTGGCTGGAGCGAAAAAGGTGGTTGACGCGATCGCGTGGATGACACGATCACGCGGAGGGCAAAAAGAGTAAATGATGCGATCGCATGGGGCATGCGATCGCGTCGCTGGAATTTGTGCTAAACACACGAATCCATCGTCGTTTTAGCGCAACTCTCTATCTCCTTTGGGGTGTTCGTGCAATCCATGCGACGCGGTCGCGTGGGATTGGTAGTGTGCGATTGACGCGATCGCGTGGGCCATTTGTGCAAAATGCACAGTGGCTGCACGATTCCAGCCTAACTTTCTGGATGTTGGATGTTTACGCCGATCTCCAGGTCACATGGCCGCGTAGATGATGCGGTCGCGTGGGAAGTGTAGTTCGCCATTTGACGCGATCGCATGGGTGATGCGGTCGCGTCGCACACCCTTTTTTTTTACGCATGAAAAATGCAGAATGCAATGATTAATGTGAATGCTATGCATGATCCCAGGTTTAATAAAATAAAATAAAACTCAAAAACAAAACTAAATAAAATTAAAAGTGTAAGAGGAACGATCATACCATGGTGGGTTGTCTCCCACCTAGCACTTTTAGTTAAAGTCCTTAAGTTGGACATTGGAAGGGCTTCTTGTTATGGTGGCTTGTGTTTAAATTCATCCAGAAATCTCTACCAATGCTTGGAATGCCAATAGCCTCTGGGGTCCCAAATTAGGCATGTAAAGCTTCTGAACAGCTTCAAACAGATTGTCAGGCTCCCGGGGTGATGAATGTCAGAATAGATTCCAGGATCCCAAGCCTTGTTTTTAGATCTGCCTCCGTCTTGATCTACATGTTTCCATCCGGGCGGTTTAGAAAGTAGATTCTCACCATGGTAACCAAACGCTTTCCGTGATCCATTCGATTGAACATGATACCAATTCGTGCACTTCAAGTTGAAGCGTGGAACCTTATTGAACCTTGTGCACCAGCTCTGAGCACGAGCCATTTCCCTCTTACTCTTAAAGCCGCAGAGAGCTCTAAGCTGGCCATCTATTTCAAGCAAACCATATTCAAGTGAAAAAGTAAAGTTAAAGGTTAAGGATTGTACCCACTTGAAGCTTGTATTAGGTGGTAATGGCCTTGGGATAGGTGTTTCCAGTGGTTCTGTAAGTTTTGCTCCCTGGTAATCTTCTGTGAATCCCTCCACTTCTTTGCAAGGGTCTTCAAACGCATCATCACCCTGGTCAAAGTCTTCTATGTCTTCCTCATCACTCGAGTCATAGATTGGAGGTTGAGAGAAATCTACCTCCGCATCATCCTCGTATTCACTTGGGGAAGATACTTCGATCTCAGAGAATTCACTTGCGGATGCAAGTTAGAAAACTCGACTTGTGACTATCATCATCAAGAGAATTTGCTTCTTGGATTATTCCGTCTGATTCTTCATAAACGATTTGCCTTGGGGATTGTGCGCTATCCTCCTTAGCATTAACTGTAATGTCCTTGACGGATTTCTCTTCAGCTCTGGATTTCCATGGAGGTTCAGCATCTCCTAGATCTTCAACCAACTCTTCTTCTTGTACAATGACAGCTTCTTCTACTTGTTCTAATACGAACTCATTCTCTGTCTTATCCACTGGCGTTTCTAGTATCTCCTTCATGCTACGCTCTTCATTAGATTGTCCACATGGGACAGTGGTTGGTCCTTGAACTCTCGAACGTCTAGAAGCTAATTGCTTTACTGCCTTCTCCAGTTGATGAAGGGTTGTTTAAAGTTGATTTACTGTTTCCTTGAGGCGAACTTCTGATTCTCGGGGTGATAGACTTGGATACGGCACAGGGGGAAGTGGTGGTGTTCGGGAGTGACTGGATTGGAACTGGGGGAGATGAGGATCATACAGTGGTGAATGGTGAAAAGGAGCTTGTGAGTGTGGTGGTATAAAGTTGCGTTGAGAGGATGGCCTATAAGCACAGGGTGGGGCTTATTGGTAAATACAAGGTTGTCCACCATGTCTATTTGCTTGGTATGCATTGTTAAATGGTCTTTGTCCATGATATCTTGGAGGGTGTTGTTGCCTAGAGGGTTGATCAGATCCTCTTGGCTCCATCCATCTTTGATTGCTCTGACCTTGATGTATGTTCCTGTTATAACTTTCATTCCTTTCAACAACATTAGAACCAAACTCAAAGTGAAAGGGGTGAGAATTCATAGTAGCTAAAAGAAATAAAGAGGGGAAAAAGAAAGACAACTAAACAAGTAAAAAGAAAAATATTTACAATAACCAATAATAAGGCACACGATTGCAGTTCCTCGGCAACGGCGCCATTTTTGACGAACGTGATTTTTGCTAGTAAAGAATTTGTAAAAATAGTTGCGTTGTAGATATTGTTTCTAAACCAACAGAAATCCCTTCGTAAAAACATTTTGGGTGTCACAAGTAACAAACCCCTTTTTAAATTGTTAACCGAAGTATTCAAACCTCGGGTCGTCTTCTCAAAGAACTGCAGGGAAGTATGTTCTTATTATTGGCTATAAAGATTGTAAATCAGGGTTTAGAGGATGAGAAGCAAATGATTTAAATGACAAATAAAGTAAATGAAGAACAAGTAATTTAAATAGCAAGTAAATTAAATAAATGACTGTAAATAAGCTTTTGGCAAGGTATGAGAAATTAGAGGTCCTATCCTAGCTATCCTTATCAAAGATGACGATAATTGATTCTTAATTCCGCTTTGTTAACCTTTACTAAGGTAAAGGAAGGTCAAGGGATTAATTAATCGATCTTTGAATCCTATTTATTTCCTAAGAAAAGATTGGGATTATTAAAGCTCAAATTAACAAAGATAACAATTGTCAAGCATGTTTGAGTTTGATAGCTCCTGAGTTACTGATTTCTTAACCAAGACCAAAAGGGGGAAAAATAAATCTATCGAAATAAAAATGCCTTCAGATTGGGAATGACAGTAACATAAAAAAAAGAAAGCGATATTAAACTGAAATACCTCAAATAACATTAATTCAAAATAGTAATCTGTAACATGGGAGTATTCATAAATTCAATTATAAAAGTAAACAAGCAACTAAAGCAATGAATAAAAGTAAAAGGGAAGCTTAAAGTAAAGGAATATTAAAACCAGGGATCGAGAGTTACTCCTAAAGAGAGAAGTCCTAAATCCTAATCCTAAAGAGAGAGAGAATCTCTCTCTAAACTAAATCTAAATCATTGAAAGTAAAAATTGGTGAGCTCTCTTAAATGGATGCATTCTCTCACTTCATAACCTCTGGTCTATGCCTTCTGGACTTGGATTTGGGCCAAAAAGGGCTTCATAAATCGCTAGGAGCGTTTTCTGCAATTCCCGGTGCGTGGCCTCTGTCACGCATCCGCGTGGGTCACGCGGTCGCGTCATTCAGGGCTTTTCTTGCCACGTGGTCGCGTCAGTCATGCGACTGCGTCATGTGCGTTCTGCTTAAGGCGCGCGGTCGCGTCAGTCATTGATACGCACAAAACTTGTCTCTCAAAAAATTTTCTTCGGCAAGTGTACCGAATTTGTCGTCAAGTAAAAACTCACAATAGAGTGAGGTCGAATCCTACAGAGATTGATTGATCAAGCAACTTTAATTAGAGGAATGTTCTAGTTGAGCGAACCAGAATTTGATTTGAGATTTGCAGAAAATTAAATGGCGGGAAAGTAAATAGCAGAAACAGTAAATGCTAGAAATAAAGAGCTGAATGTAAATGGCGGAAAGTAAATTGCAGAATCTTAAACGGGAATGGGGTAATTGCTCATAAAAGTAAATGGTAGAAATTAAAGAGAATGGGTAAGATCAGAAATAGGGAATTCATTGGGCTCAGGAGATGTTGCATTCTCCGGATGAAGTTCATTTTCATCTCTTCCTCAATCAATGCATTCATTGATCTCCTTGGCAATCTTAAGTGATCAAATTCCAATTTCTTGGTAATTCAATCTCTCAAATCTTGATCAATAGCCAATTCCTTGGTCAATT
>NC_029793.2:41249146-41254979 GCF_000816755.2 Arachis ipaensis | reverse complement strand
GTAGAAATTAAAGAGAATGGGTAAGATCAGAAATAGGGAATTCATTGGGCTCAGGAGATGTTGCATTCTCCGGATGAAGTTCATTTTCATCTCTTCCTCAATCAATGCATTCATTGATCTCCTTGGCAATCTTAAGTGATCGAATTCCAATTTCTTGGTAATTCAGTCTCTCAAATCTTGATCAATAGCCAATTCCTTGGTCAATTGCTCATGAGAAGAGATGAAGTATGGTCACTGATTATCCCACATGCATTTCCCAAATCAAGTGTTGGTAGGATTTTAGTCACATATCCATCCAAACCCAATTTGGTCTAGCATGAGAAAGCATTTCTAGCATGATCTCTTCATTCCTCATTCAAGGTTCAGAAGAGATCCAAGTATGAATAGCTTCTTTTCCAAGATAACTATCCAATTGGATGAAGATCGAAAGCTTTCTAGTAAAATTAAGAGAAAAGATAGAAGAAGGAGAATGAAAACTAATATTGATCCATCAAATTACAACAGAGCTCCCTAACCCAATGAAAGGGGTTTAGTTGTTCATAGCTCTGGAAAATGAAAACCAAGATGGAGAATACATGATGAAAGTAAAACTAGAAGTGCAGAGAAAGTAAAATACAGAGAGTAGTTCTATGCCAAAGGCTCCCTAAAGTTTCCAAATCCCTAACTAATTCAAAGCTACTCCTATATATACTACTCTTCTCATCTCCTAGTTGGCTCTTCAAGTCTTGGGTATGGGCCTCTGAATCTTGAGTTTGAAGCATTTATCCTTTTCATTGGGCTTAGCTTTGCTTGCAAAGAGAAAAGGTGAAGTAGGCAGGGACTTTGACTCAGGACGTTAGTGGTGTCAACGTTAAGTAAAAGTGTGGGTTCGAGAACGTTAGTGACAATCACCTTTTTCACTAACGTTCCTAACCCAAATATGATCACGTTGACTTCAACGTTAGTGTCACTAACGTGACCACTAACGTTGCCTCTTAGTCCTTCGCACATGTTATTGGGACTTACCTTTCCCAATAACGTGGAGAGTCCTCCCTTGTCCCTACGTTAGAGTCTACGTTAACTAGGTTAACGTGGCTTCTAACGTAGCAGTGCCAATTCTTCGAGAACGTTAGTAACACTTACCTTTGTCACTAATGTTCCAATGTGCCCCTATTTCCTACGTTAGAGTCCACGTTAACTACGTTAACGTGGCTTCTAACGTAGTCATGCTAGCCATCTCCAATGTTACTGATAATGGTGAGTGTCACTAACGTTGGCTCATCATCTCTTTATCGACGTTAGCTTCGACATTAACTAAGTTAACGTGGGAGTTAACGTTGCTCATGGTGGCTCTTGGTGGTTCACCCCAACGTTAGTGACAAAGGTAAGTGTCATTAACGTTGGCTATCAATTGCTCTCTCCACGTTAGCTTAAGTTAACGTGGGAGTTAACGTGGCTTATGGAGGCTTGGCCAACGTTAGTGACAAAGGTGAATTTCACTAACGTTGGCCTCTCTTTTGCTTCTTAACGTTAGAGTCCACGTTAACTAAGTTAACGTGGCTCTTAACGTGGCCACTTATGAGCTTGGTCCAACGTTAGTGACAAAGGTAAGTGTCACTAACGTTGGCTCCATTTTCTTTCTTCCACGTTAGAGTTCACGTTAACTTAGTTAACGTGACTCTTAACGTGGGTTATGATGGCTTCGAGGGCGTTATTTGCGATTACTTTTCTCATTAACATTGCAAGCGAGCTCCTATTCCACGTTAGTAGTCACGTTAGTTAGACTAACGTGGCTGCTAACGTGGTTCTTCCTTGCTTCCTTTGTCCTGAAATCAAGCAACAAAGTGCATCAAAGTTCTAGTCCAAGTCATGAGTCATGCATCATCCAATTTGTCATATAATTCATGCAAAATCCTCATAAAATCATGTAAAGTGCACAATGTATGCTTGAATCAAGATGTGAGTGAATATCTACCCAAACTAGCTTATTTTCTAAGAAAATGCATGAAACTACCTTAAAAACAGTAAAGAAAAGGTCAGTAAAACTGGCCAAAATGCCCTGGCATCACAACACCAAACTTAAAGCTTTCTTGTCCCTAAGCAAGTACTGGAACAAGAGAATGATGAATGGATTGCCAAGAGAAAATGAGTCATTCTTGTGGAAGTCATTTCCCTGGTTTTATGGTGGTTTCATGCATAGCAACTTAGGTTCATTCCTTCACTGGCCTTCAGACCTTTATCATGTTCTAGAATACTCACTTGATTGCATCCCATGAGACTTTTATTCATTGATCCTTTTGTTGTCATTTCAGGGCTTATTTGTGTTCTTAGGCTAAGTGCTCTGTAAGGAGGCAACTCTTTAGAATAAGCTTTCAGCCAACACTCCTGAACCAGTTGGTTCAAGGTGCTAGGTGTTGAAGCACCCCTAAGGACTTACTTCCTCAAGTCTCTCCCCCATACATACACACCACAGGCACATGGTTTGTTTATTTTCTTTCCTTGAGGTCTTGGTGTCCAGCACCTCTTTGGGTTACTAAATGTTCTGTAGCAAAGATTGCTCTTGATAGTGGACTTTCAGCTGATAATCCCGGGTTAGTTAACCCAAGTTACCATGTGATAAAGCACCCCTGAGAGCTTAGTAATCCAAGCAGATCCTTGGTACAGGAACACCACAGACACATCCCTCAAGACTCAAACCCTTGGTGCCTAACCTCTTTTCTTGCTATTTTTCTTTTATTCTTCACTTTAATTGTTTCTTTCCCTTTTTCTTATTAGGATCTTGTTATTTAGCTAGTCTCATGGGGTGTGTTCAAAGCATATGATTTAGGACAGATAGTTGTCTTCCCACCTTGTTGGTGAACCAACTTAGCTAACTTATGACTACACCACAAACTTAGGAACTTACTCCATAGTATGAACTCCACTCTGGTCTTTTATAAAACACTCATTCTCTTTCCATTTGATTCAAAAGGACAAGCATACAAGTAAGTAAGGAAATGATGCGGTAATGACATTCAGACTAGCAATCCTAGACCTAATCAACGAAAAACTTAAAAGACAGAATTTAAAAGGGTTCCAACTAACGAGTAACTATTAATCAAAAGTGCATTCGGACTTCCAACTTTCAACATTCTAAGTACATGGAATTAAGTAACAATACAACCTTCGGGTGATGATTTCTAGTCGCCCTCTTTTTGTCATCATCCTAGTCTTTGCTACCTCACTTCCTTGGGTGAAGGTGCACCATTTCCTCATAAGATTCCTGCAAAGTTATTGGAAGTTGCTTGTTTCCAAAGCACTTGAGAAATAGTTAGCTTGCATGTATGCTTGTGACTTCTGAACTTAATTTGGTGTGTGAACACCAAACTTAGTTCTTTGTCCAGTGCAAAACCTTGCATATATGCAGAGAACCTCATATCTTGTTATTAACAAAACAATTATTAACTAAAGTCTAACTACATCTAAGTGGTTTCCCTTGATTGGTTGGAGCTAGCAATGTGCTTTGGGAGTGGAGTGTGATTCTAACTAAGATCCTTTGGTGGAACACCAAACTTAGAATTACACTTTCACTCTTGGATTGTTTTGGTGTGGAACACCAAACTTAGCTCCTCGCAATACATGGGAAACAACTTGTGACCTTTATTGAAATAAAGATGAAAAGGAAACTACCTGAGGTTGGGTTGCCTCCCAACAGAGCGCTCTTTTATCGTCGCTAGTTCGACGATTCCTCAATTACTTGAGATGATACTTTACTCTGGGGTTTTCCCCTATGTTGCCCATATAATGTTTGAGTCTTTGTCCGTTCACAGTGAACGTCCACTCTGAACCTTCATCCATGATTTCTATGTGCCCATATGGCGAGACCTTTGTGACAAGGAAGGGTCCTGACCACCTTGACTTGAGTTTGCCAGGGAACAGTCTCAATTTGGAGGTGTAAAGGAGTACTTGTTGCCCCTTTTCAAAACTCCTTGGTGCCAGATGCAGGTCATGTCTTCTCTTCGCCTTTTCTTTATAAATCTTGGCATTTTCATAGGCTTGAGATCTAAATTCCTCCATCTCTTGCAGTTGCAGGATCCTCTTTGCACCAGCAGCAATACTGTCAAAATTTAGTATCTTGAGAGCCCAGAGAGCTTTGTGTTCCAGCTCCAGTGGTAAATGACAAGCTTTCCCATACACCAGTTGATATGGGGACATTCCAAGTGGAGTTTTGAATGCTGTTCTGTATGCCCAAAGAGCATCATCCAGCTTCTTTGACCAATCCTTTCTTGATGCACCCACAGTCTTTTCCAGAATCCTCTTTAGCTCTCTATTGGATATCTCTGTTTGCCCACTTGTTTGGGGATGGTAAGGCATGGCCACCTTGTGTTTTACCCCATATCGTAGGAGAAGAGCTTCTAGTGGTCTGTTACAAAAATGGCTCCCTCCATCACTGATGAGTGCTCGTGGGACTCCAAACCGGCTAAAGATATTCTTCCTGAGGAAGTTTATGACCACCTTGTTATCATTCGTTGGGGTTGCAATAGCCTCTACCCACTTTGAAACGTAATCCACTGCTACCAAGATATACTTGTTTGAATATGAGGTTGGGAAAGGTCCCATGAAATCGATTCCCCATATATCAAACAGTTCCAGTTCCAAGATGAAATTTTGTGGCATCTCATTTCTTTTGGGCAAGTTTCCAGATCTTTGGCATTCATTGCAGCTCTTTACTAGTTTTTTGGCATCCTTGAAAAGGGTGGGCCAAAAGAATCCGCTTTGTAACACCTTTGCTGCAGTTCTGTCCCCTCCAAAGTGGCCTCCATAGCATAAGCCGTGGCAATTCCATAGGACCTCTCGTCCTTCTTCTTCAGAAACACATCTTCTAAGGATTCCATCTGAACACTTCTTGAAGAGATATGGCTCATCCCAGACAAAGTATTTTGCATCATTCATGAGCTTCTTTTTTTGATGTTTATTGATCTCTGGAGGTAAGGCCCTAGTTGCCTTGAAGTTGGCAATGTCTGCGAACCATGGTGCTTTCTGAACTGTCATCAGCTGCTCATCAGGGAAGAGCTCGTTCACACTTGTATCATGTGTTCCACTTTCCTCATGAGGGATTCTGGATAGGCGATCTGCTACCTTGTTCTCTACTCCTTTCTTGTTTCTGATTTCAATATTGAATTCCTGCAACAATAATATCCATCTTATTAGTCTTGATTTTGATTATTGCTTGGCAAACAAGTATTTAAGTGGTGTGTGATCTGTGAAAACAATCACTTTAGCACCGATGAGGTACGATCTAAACTTGTCAAATGCAAAACTATTGCTAGCAACTCCTTTTCAGTAGTGGTATAATTTCTTTGAGTATCATTGAGGACTTTGCTAGCATAGTATATCACATGGACTAAGTTATCTTTCCTCTATCCTAATGATGGTACTTTTGTGGAAAACTGAATTTCCAAAACACCCAAAACTAACCGGCAAGTATACCGGGTCGCATCAAGTAATAAAACTCACGGGAGTGAGGTCGATCCCACAGGGATTGATGGATCAAGCAACTTTAGTGGGTGATTAGTTTAGTCAAGCTAACATTGAAGTGAAATTTGATGGAATGTAGCCAACAGAAAGTAAATGGCGGTGAATTAAAAGTTGCAGAAAGTAAATGAGCATAAACGTAAAGGGCAAGGAATGTAAATTGCAAGAATCTTAAATGACAAGAAATGTAAATTGCATGAATTGTAAAAGGGGGCTGGGTGCAGGAAAATTAAATGAAAGCAGTAAATTAGAACTCAGATCAATTGCAGAAAATTTAACTTGCAGGAAAAATAAATTGGAAGCAATGCAACAGAAAGTAAAAATTGCAGAGAAGGAAATT